>NC_034591.1:2261798-2280134 GCF_900095145.1 Mus pahari
CTCTGTCGTTCACGTTGTACTGGGTACTACAGTTATCTCTGTCATTCACATTGTACTGGGTACTACAGTTATCTCTGTCGTTCACGTTGTACTTTTAAAAACACAGAGACTTGTGTGCTTTGGCCTGAAGTCCTACTGCATGGCCAGAGCAGCTTGAGATGTTTAGGGGCTCAAAGTTTAGGTTCTGATCACAATCACTGGTTCTGCAGTAAAAATTTTCATTTTAAGAATTCATAAACTTTATGTATTTATTTATTTGGGGGAAGGACTTGTGCATGGAGTGGTATGCATGTGGTGGTCAGAGAATACCTATAGGACTCAGTCTCTCCTTCCACCACATGTAAAACTGAGCGGTCAGGCTTAGCAGCCCTTTACCTACTAAGCTACCACACAGGGCCTGGTAAAGTTCTCATCTGAGCTGTTCTTATGCTTTCCACTTCTCTACTAGTTCTCTCCTAGGTCTTTCTATCTTTCCTTCTATCAAGGCTAATCTGGCTTGTCAACTTGACTGCCATTCTGTGGGTTTTGTTTAACAATGGCAAATACTGTATCACAGTCATCCAATCCCTTTAACGTAATCTTTCACGGCATCTCATCTAGCTACTGCACTAGCATACTAACTACTCTTTCCTACACGACCAATCTCTATAGCATAGCTAAGAGAACTTTGGGAAGCCTATTTTATCCCTTCCACTAAGTCTTCTACATACTCTTAAGAGGTTTAGTAAGATGAAAGACCACCCATGGAGTCTATGGAATTTGATCAGATTTTAGTCTCACTCCTCCCTCCAACTCTTACTTCATGTTCTCTAGACAAACACATTTCCTGTAACTACTGAGCTGTGCATAGGCTCTTTTCAGGACTTAAAGATCCTTTATCTCTATTCTAAAGCCCTGATTAATCATAATTATTGTGTGCATCTCTGCCCAAGCACAGTCCCTCAGGAAGGTCTACCTATAGCAGTTACTTTTGCTCTTTAACACTTTCCATCCCTTATATGTATCAGCTATATGCACACATACAAACACACACATTCCTTTTTCCCTAGTCTGTGTAGAAGTAATGTCACAACATTGCTTACCAGTTTTTCTAGCGGCATAGCCTAATATGGTTCCTAGAAAAAAATCCTTATAAAATTAGTAAAAATGTTTATCTCTGTCTTCCCAGTATTTATCATAATGTATACCACAAACTAAGTAGCGTTAAAATCCTATAGTAACCAAGTAAGTGATGTGCAACAGAGAAATAAATGCAGCAATGGTCCTAATAAGGACAAGAAACTTTTGTGAGGACTGTAGTGGTCTGAAAGATTAAAAAGAAATGCATGGATTCTAACTGCTGAAAGCTTTTAAATTAAAGCTAAACTCAGACTTGTATTAGTCTTATGCAAAGAAAAGTTACCTCACACATTAAAATACACCATTTATACTTACAGGCATAATCTGCAATCACAGGCGTTGCATGGGAAACCCGACTTAGTAAGGAGGATTTTCCAGCATTTGGGAATCTGAAATACATTATATATGTGCATTATAACAAATAACAGAATTAGTTTATGTTTCTGAATACTCAACATTTCAAGTGTTTACTACTCTAGTTGGTGGTGTAAACCTGGGAGATCAGGGGCTAAAAATAAGGTGGACTAAAGTCTCAATCAATAGCCAGTTTTATTCAAAGCATCAGGAAATTTATATTTGGGGGATAAAAAGAATCACATGAGCAAGGTGTTCAAGCACAAGAATAAGTCACATGTTTCAAACACATGTTTTTCCATAGAGGCATGTGAGTAACAACAGCTGAAGAAAACTCACTCCTATCCGCTACACCTGCAAGGAACATGAAAATACATTCCAAGAACGATTCTATGTTTCGAAGAAACTGGAGTCACAAAACTCATGTTTTCCTGGAGTTTTCTCACAAGCACTCAGAATTCTCATTCTTGGACTCTGTTCTGACAAGAAGTGGATTTCTTGCCAGATAGTGATGGCACACACCTTTAATCCCAGCACTTGGGCGGAAGAGGGAGGTTCAAGGCCACCACAGTCTACAGAGTTCCAGGACTACCAAGCTACCTAGAGAACACCCCTCCTGTTTTGTTTGTTTTCAAGACAGGATTTTCTATGTAGTCCAGGCTGTCCTGGAACTCTGTAGACCAGACTGACTTCAAACGCAGAGATTTGCTTGCCTCTGCCTTTAAACCCTTCCCCTCTCAAATGTATATTTCTTGAGTATTTCTGGAACTATGATTAGAATACAGGGATTACACCGCAATACTAGAATATGCACTCTATATTCAAGAAACAGAGGAGTCAATTCCTCAGTCTCTCTCCACAAGATTGTAAGTCTAAAAGAATTTTAGAATACTTGAGAAAAAAATATACTTATGAATAAAGTAAATGTATGGATTTAAGATTTAAGAGAGTAAAGTACCTCTTTTTTTTAATTTAGGTAAACAAATATTCAGGGCTGGAGAAAATGGCTGAAGGGTTAAGAAGAGACTGCACTGCTTCTGCAGAGGCAGAGTCTGTTTTCAGCCCACTAGTGGCTGTAGTAACTCCAGTTTCAGAGGGATCTGACAGGTCAAACCTCTGTACCCACTGGATTCACCTCCATAAAGACACATGTGTATACACATAATTAAAAATAATTCTTAAAGCTCAAGACCTTGTAATTCACTCTCTCTCTCTTTTCTCTTAATTTGTCTTTCTGTGTATGGGTGTTTTGCTTGTATGCCTATGCACCACATGTGTGTCTGGTGTCTGCTGAGGACAGAAGAGGGAATTGGAGAGCCTGGGAGTTATAGACAGTGGTGGATAGCCATCTGGATGCTGAGAATTCAATTTGGATCCTCTGGAAGAACAGCCAGTGCTTCTCACTGATGAGTCAGCTCTTTAGCCCTGCAATTCACTATCTTTAGCCAAACACTGACAAAACATTATTTAACTGAACATTACAAACACAGACAAAAATAGAAAAATAATTACTGTGCTAATCACCTAGCTTACTATTACTATTAATATACTATCAATACCATTTTTATTTAATTTTTCCTTTTTCTTTTTTTTTTTTGAGATTATAATATAACTACGACCTTTCTTCCTTGCCTTTGCTCCCTCGCAATTCTCTTTCAAATTCAGTCTCTTATTTCATTGTTATTGCATGCATGTGTGTGTGCTCACACATATATATTTCCAAATATAATCTGTTCAATCCATATAACATTTATTGTATTGTATTTATGTTTTCATACAGATAATAGTTAGCTAGGTTTCTAGTACCATACATGGTATTTCCTCCCACTGCCCCCAACCCCTGAGACAGGGTCTCACTGTGTAGCGTTGGCTGCCTTGAACTCACAGAGATCAACCCGCCTGTGCCTCCCAAGTGTCAATATGCTGAGTTTGTCTTAAGTCCAGTTAGAAACCTGTTGGTTGCTGCCAATGTGTATGTGCCACTATTGCCCCCTTGGTCATGATGCCACGCTGGTTATTGATAGGTTCATGAGTCTCACAGTGGGGTAAGACTGGGTTGCCTTCCTCTTTTGGAAGCTTACATTGTTTCCATGAAAACTAGCCCTCAGGGAGGAAGCATTCTGGTCAGTTTTAGCTCAGGAGTCTCCAATTTTTAAAATCTGGTTGTTTGGATACAAATGAAATAAACCATTGGAACTATAATTAGCTGGACAGTCTCTGAAATCTCTTTTTCACATACGCTTACCTTTCATTTGTTTCTCTTTTGCAATTTATTTTTAAAGAAACTGGGCCATTTGTCCCACAGAGCTTCTTTTGTATAGTTTAGACTTTTCTGCTGCCATGTACATAGATAGCATCATTCAACATAGTCCTTTGCCCTGGATTTTATAAGTTTTGTTCCACTAGAGATGCTTGACTACTAAAATATGCCTTGATTTCCTTTGAAGAATATTTCATAATTTATTGATCTTTTTTAAACTGCATGATATTAAGAACAACTTTTCAATGGTTAATACACAATTTATCCAGCCAGCTTTCTAATGACATTCATACTGCTTCTAATTTGTTGCAATTATAAATAACTTTGGAAAATATGTATATGAAAGCCATCGAGAGGCCTCTGAGACTGCTCAGTGAGTAAAGCCTTACACTTGTGTTTGATCCCTGGGATCTACATGGGGAAGGGAGAAAGCCAACTCCTGAAAACTATTCTCATTCTATACATGTGCTATGGCAACTGCATACCCACACACACAAGTAAATGTGATAAAAATATGTACATAACTAGAAAGAGATATACTTTTCACGGATAATTGGAGCGGGAATAGTTAAACTGTTCTGACGCCTTCTTCTGGCTTCTGAGGATATCAAGCATACAAGTGGTACAGATATTCTTGAAGGAAAAACACCAACACATAAAATAAAAATTGAAAAACAAAAGGCAGTATGGCGATTGTCTTAAATTTTTGTATCTTTAATCTCTTTATTGTAATAAATTTCTATATGAGTAAACATGGGTTTAAAATATATGATCACTTTAAAGGCTTTTTGACTTTATTGATATTTTCCCTTAAGGGACCATTCTGTATTAAGTATTAAATATAAACTTTAAGCATAAAAATTAAAAATAAGGACCTGTCCTAATGCTACCCCCCACAGGCTCCTTCTGTGATTTATCTAACTTCTCTACCCAGCCAGACCTTCTTCCTTCTCCAGCATCTAGCCTGGTGAGTTTCACTGGCTTCCTCAGCCAGCCACAGGTAGTCTGGGTCACACATTCAGTGGCCCAGGCTAGTCTATTCTCCTCTGCAGTCATCTGACATGTTCTCCCACCCCCAATCAACAACTTCCCATCTAGGCCTATCTACTCCTGCTCCCCCGCCCCCAATCCAGGCATCACAAGACACATCTTGTATACTGCCCCAGTCCACTCTGCTTATGTGACTGACTATTCCGAAACTCAAGCCATTTCCAGTCTTCAGGCCCAGCCTATTCATCCGTCCTCTTTTCTATCCCAACCGGCTCTGTCTATATCAGACTTAGAACCAGCAAAGTCCACATGCCCAAACCAACAAGTCCATATACATAGATTTCATTGCAAAAATATCAGCGATACAAAATGATCAAGCCAGTATCTTCTCTCTGAAACCTGCTAGTCCTTTAGAAATGTTCACCAATGAGAATTATGTAGATGAACTCCAGGACACAGAATTTAAAAGAACAACCATAAGCTTTATCAATGAATAAAGAATAAAGAACTCAGTTGACTGAGTTTAAAGAAAATATAAACAGCTCAGTGAAATTAAGAAGAAAGAATTAAGGGGAATAAACGTCTGAGTGATGCCCAAAGCAACACAAACATAAAGCTGAGGGAACCGACATGACAATCCAGGACTCACTCGGAAGAGGATCGAACTCAGCTTGTAAGCTAAAAGGAAAGCCTTTGGAGTAGAATGAATCAAACAGAGAGGGAAGAAAGACTCCGGAGTGGAAGATAACACTAAGGAACTAAACAAAATAGGCAAGAAATATGACAAATTAAAACACACACAGAAGAAAGGAACACAGGAAATGTGGAACATCATAAAAATTACAGGTACTGATAAGGGAGGAGAATCCCAAATCAATGGCATAGGCCAGACCTCCAATAAGACAACAGAAGAAAACTTTGCCAAACTAAGAAAAGACACAGCCATAGAAATACAAGAAACAGAACACAAACAAACAAGGCCAGAAAAGAGAATCTCCACAGCACATCATAGTTACAGCAATAAAACACTAAGTGCAAGAGAAAAACCACAAGCCACATGTAAAGAAAAAATCATCAGAATAACAGTTGGTGTCACAGTGGAGACTGAAGGCCAGAAGAGCCTGCAGCTACGCATTCCAAGTCCTAAAAGACTATGCCAGCCAGGCTGGACTAACAGTCCCAGCAAAACTATGTGTCATAATTGAAGGATAAACAAACACTTTCTATGATACAAACAGCCTTTAAAATTATATTCAACAAACCCAGCCTAAAGAGAACACAGGAAGTAATACTAGAGGCTGATGAGAGGAATGGGCACAGCAGAGAGACTGTGAAAAATGAAATATGAAACCATGAAATATGAAATATGAAACCATGAAACACCGCTGAGGACACAAACATGCCCCAAACCAACCAGACAGTGACCACCTGACACACACACTTCAGTAATGACTTTAGATATCACTGCCCTCAGTTCTTCATCAAAACACACAGGCTGACTTACTGAACAGGTGAAGAAACAATAGCCATCTCTCTGTAGCTTACAAGCGACACATCTTACCTTTAAAGATACGTACTGCACAGACTGAAAGGATGGACAAAAGTACCCCAATCACACAGGACCAGGAGGCAAGCAGGAGTCACTAGCTTGACAAAATAGACTTCAACCTAAAACTAGTCAGAAGAGATAAAAAGGGGCACTTCATTCTGAGCAGGGGAAGAACTAACCAAGATGCATCTCTTATCCTAAATATAAATGTACGAGATGCTGGGGAACCCAATTTCATAAAATATGCATTCTGGGTTTAAAGACACAGATTAATACCAACCCATTAATAGTAGATGAACTCAATATCCCATTTCCTCTACTAGACATGTCATCCGGACAAAAATTAAACAGAAATATAAGAATTAATTTACATCACACATCAAATGGACTTAACAGATATTCACTGAGTATTTCACTCAAACACCAAGGAATGTTCATTCTACTCAGCAGCACACAGTTTTTCTAAAACATTCCATATCCCTTGACACAAAACAAATCTTTACTAATCCAAAGAGACTGAAATAACTCCTTGTATTCTAGGTGATCATAAAGCAATAACATTTAAAATTTGGCCAGGCATAGTAGCATATGCCTTATATTCCAGCACTAGGGAATCAGAGGCAAGCAGATGACTGTAAGACTGAGACTAGCCTGGTCTATAAAGGAAGTCCAGGACAGCCAGGGCTGTTACACAGAGAGACCCTGGCTTGAAAAACCAAAGAGCAAATGAATGAATAAATGAATGAATGAATTTAAAATGCATAGCAAACAAATCTCTAGTAAATACACAAACTCATAAAGATTAAATAACTCATCACCAAATAGTGAATTGGCCAAATAAATAAGGAAAAAATAATTTCCTGCACCTAAATGAAAATGAATTGAGCAACCATGAGGGTGCTGGGAACTACCAACTAACCCAGGTCCCATTAAGAACATCAAATGCTTTTAATAACCAACTCAGCTCTCCAGTTGAAGCCGACACACACACACACACACAAAATACAATTATAAAACACATAATGAATGTATGTAATTTTTACCACATCTAGTTTATATAGCCGGTGATATACAAATAACACAAACTAAGAATTCAAAGGTCAGTAAGAAGCTATTAGTAGCGAAGTTTTCCGGGAATCCAGTTATATACAGATGCAGGCATGGTGACTGTGATGTTCACTTTTAATTGTCAACCTGACCCAATCTAGAGTCAGCTGAGCACAGTCTCAGTGACGGATTATCTATATTAGGTTGGCCTGTAGGGAAGTCTGTGAGGGACTGTCTTGATGGTGCTGGCTGATATGGAAAGACCTATGCTGAAAGTGGGCGGCACCATTCCTTGGGACTGGCCGTCTATGGCCATCATGGCAGGCAGCATGGCAGCAGACAGTCCGTAGGAGTGTCTGAGAGTTTACATGAGGCAAAGAGAACTAACTAGGAATGGTGTGGCCTTTTGAAACCTTAAAGCTGGCCACCCAATGACACACCTCCTCCAACAAAGTCGTATCTCCTAGTCCTTCTTGAACAGTTCCACCAACTGAGGACCAAGCATCCAAATATATGTACCTATGAGGACTGTTCTCATTAAAACCACCAAACCAGCACCCGAGAGGCTGAAGCAGCAGGTCCATCAGTTTGAGGCTGGCCAGAACTGTATGGAATTTCCAAACCAACATAAGCAACATAGGGATCCAAGAAGTAAGCAAGCAAGCAAGCAAGCAAGGGGAGAGAGGGAGGAAAAGAGGAGTGGAAGGAAGAAAGGAAGAAAGAGAAAAAAAGAAAAGCAATTTTAAGACTTTTTCTTGCAGGAATATAGTGATGAAATTTGTGCCTCAACTCTTAATTTTTAAGGGTCAATTGTATTTTTAACACAAAGTACTAATACACAAATTACATAAACTAGGAATGTCTACTGCCCAAAATTACTATTTGCATTTATTTTGTAGTCTTGAACTGTCTGATGGACATATTATAAGAATATAAATGATACTTACCCTACTAGGCCTACATCAGCTATAACTTTTAAGTCAAGGTGAATTATTCGCTTCTGGCCTTTTGAAGGTAAGAAATTTGTATGTAATTTACCACCAAGGCCACCTTTAGCAACCAGAATTCTGTCTTCTTCTTTATTGAGTTCTCCTTTAAGAGGAAAGACAACAAACATTAATAAATAAAACCAATAATATGTTTTGTTTTGTTGCATAAATATATCAAGAAGTTCCAATTTAAAACTCTAAAGGGCTAAACTGTAACATTGAATTTCTTAAAAACAAAAATAAAAACAAAAACAAAAAAAAAACCCAACACACTTTTAAAAGCAACTCTCTAGGGCTGGTTTGGAGGTAAAGTGTTTGTATGGACACAAGGCAAATAAATACCCCAGAAAAAATACTTCTGTACATAGTTATAAGGAAGCTGATTATATGTTTTAAAACCAAGTAAGTATCCTTACCTCTTTAAAGCCATCTTAAATCTAGCAGTAAGTTGAATACATTTTATATACATTAAAAAAATCTTTAGTAAGCCAGTAGCTAAAGTTATAAATGGTAAAAACGATTCTTCTGAAAAATGGCTGTGTGTGAAGAGACCTGCCACCAACTGTGATGAGCTGAGTTTTATCTGCAGAACCCACAGGATGGGAGGAGAGAACTGATTCTGTGAACTGTCCTCCAACAGGATGGAGGAGAGAACTGACTCTGTGAATTGTCCTCCGACAGGACAGGAGGAGAGAACTGACTCTGTGAATTGTCCTCTGACATGATGGAGGAGAGAACTGACTCTGTGAATTGTCCTCCAACAGGATGGGAGGAGAGAACTGACTCTTGTGAATTGTCCTCTGACCTCCACGTGTGTGGTCTCCCAGTGCACAAAATAATGTAATTTTTATATTGAAGAACATTTTCCTCACAAGTTAGGGAGCTCTTTTGCCATTTCCTGCATTAACTTTTGAAACTATGCTCGTCTTTCACAGGCATAGCAGCCAGAGCCTCACCTAGCACTTGGCCGTTTTCATCAGTCACTGAGATACCCACAGGAGCAGGCACTTCACAGTCCTTTCCCTTGGAGCCCTTCAGTGCACTAACTCTACAAAAAACAAAACAAAGCAAAACACCACTAAATCAAATATTTACAATGCTAAATAATAGTCAGCCCGTCTCACTAAAATAGATATTAAAAGGTTAAATACTAAAAAGAAAAAATTATTCCTATTTTTTCACATTTTATACTTACATGTCCTATACAGATGTTAATAAGTTGTTACTAAGTTAATCACTAAGTCATTTCAACCTGAAATGAACTGATATATTATATATCTGAAATCCAAAGGCAATTTCTACAATACAAAGTACAGAGACCCAGCAAGTCTAATGAGTATCAATTTTCTAAAAAGATGACAATAACTGGAGTACTTAAGTTGGAAGAGGCTAATTGGCTACTTTAAAGTTGCTTACATTAAAATAAGTTGGTATAACCTTCTAACAGTAACTCCACTTGTAGGAATTTATCAAAAAATTAAATATGTAAAGAACATCTACACAGGATATCATTAAAATATTGTGGCTATGGCAAGAAAAAAAGGACAGTACCAACACTAGTCTAAACTGCTTTGCTGCCAAGTGATAAAATATTAACTCTGATACTGTGATAACAGCTTTCAGAATAATTTTAGGCATGAAAAGAGCATTGTAAAATACTGTTGCTCTGTTATCTTATTTCTTTATGCTGGATCTTATACACAAACATATAATTACATTTGTAAAACCACAATGTATTAGAAAAGTCAAGTCAAAGCAAATAGTGGTTATATCTGAGTGAAAGAATTATAAATGAAAGGTTTCCCATGGTGGGGAACTGCTGGGGCATTACTGAAATTTTGCCCAAGGTAAGTTTGGAACAAAGAGGGATTCAGATAACATCTATTCCCAGGAAGAAATACAAAAGGAACACAGGGAGAATAAATGGTCAAATGTCAAAGCCACCAAAATGGTCAGTCACGTTAGACTCTTGCTTGATGAGAATACAGAAAGTCACTTGGTTATCAGTAAAGTTCTACACTCTGCTTTCCCCAGAAGCGTCTGACTCCCACGAGGCTCCGAGCATCCATCCCGTAGGCACTTACCGACTGTTTGCTCCTCTTCCAGCCACAAACCGTTTCTGAGGATATTTGTTTTTAAGTTGTTTTAAGGTCATATTTTTATGGGCCACAACCCAGACGTCGCCACCTCTTCCACCTTCTCCACCTAAACGAGGGTAACCCATTCCACCGCTTCCTCCCTTGGTGAAGATTCTCAGGTTATCAATGAAATTTCCATACTTAAGAAAATGAGAGAGAGAGGATATTTATACATCAAATATTCTATATCACTAATTTCATTCTACTGAGGCTTCTCTCAGGAAAGAATCAAAGCTGTGTGCATAGCACTGTATACCCCTTTCTCACATTACCTCCTTTCCCACTCTCTCCCTCAATGATCAATTGTTTCACCTAGCCCCAAGGTTTCTGCCCTTTCTCTGTTTTCATTCCAAACCTCTCTCCAAGGTGATCTCAGAAGGTACTAGTAACTCTCCCTGCCCCCACCCCCAAGAAAAAGTTAAGCTATTAATAGTTTATAACAACTGAAAGCAGAAATGCCTTTCATTTACATTTGAAACCCTTTAAATAAGTAACTATAATAATAAGTGGGTATCCACTGAATGGATGTTCCCTCCAAAACAAAATGCTTTTATATTTAAGTACACTGTAGCTGTCTTCAGACAGCACCAGAAAAGGGCGTCAGATCTCACTATGGATGGTTGTGAGCCACCATGTGGTTGCTGAAAATTGAACTCAAGACCTTGAACTCAAGAGCAGTCAGTGCTCTTAACTGCTGGGCCATCTCTCCAGCCCTCAAACAAAATGTTTTAAAAGCGGCAGCAGCAGCAACAACAGCAAAAAGCTGTCCCTTCAGTTAATTACCAAAGCTTATCTGCTCACCAAGACTGAACAAACGGATGGCTTTTTCCCACAATTCTTGCTTTCTAAGAAGCCTAGCCCCTTTCCAGGACCACTGTTCTCTTAGAATCTTGACTGTGAACTCCAAATAGTCTTTCAGGGTCTCATCATTCCTTCTTAATACATCTGCCACCATGAGCCAAGAGCATCTCTTTCCCCCTTAAGTGAACCTGTTGTCTATGTTTCTCTTTACTCAGAAACAGTCGTGACTTTGGGGTTCACTGCTTCTGAAATAATAAAGTTTACAGTGCTGGATTCAAAGCCCTCACTGGATCTCACCGGGACCGCTGTCATTTGTTGGAGCTTTACTGTTCTTTTCTGAGCTGCTCACTCTCCCTGCCACTCTATTCATGCTTTCTCCTCTGTGTAGATTATCATGTGTCCTATCATAAACCCACTTTCTGGTGTCAGTTTCAATGTATACAACTAAACTATGGCTTATGGTTGTATGATCGGAGGAGGCATCTTTGGACTATCACTCTCATTGATTCTCTGGCTTTGTAGCCTTCCTCGGATACTGTATTATACCTTCTGGTACTTTACATTCCCTCACTAGATTGGTAACTTCTTATAAAGCTCTTCTGTCTTAATCCTAGGCTTTCAAATTACAGAGCAATCGTTTAAATTAGTATTCGCATTTTTGGTAATCTGCAGTACTTTTGGGTATCAAAAATATCTATGGGTTTAAAAAAAAACTGAAGGTAGACCACCCTGAGATATTCCCGGTAAGGGCTTTTAAAGCTGTGTTCAAATATGTGACTTTTTCTTTCTTTGTATTTATTAAGGACTCTCATTTATAATGGCTGGTAGTAACAACAGCTTAGGTACACGACTTCTAGCTTTCACAAACCGTTGCCAGTTAGCTCACTGTGATTTTATCTTTTTTCAAATCGAAGCGGTTGATTGCAGATTGTTATAAAAGTGGATTCTAAGGCAGGCACTACATAAAACTTGATGTAAAATCTCTGTACGAGGCACAGCAACCATACACTTTGGCTTCCAGAAAAGTCTTCAGAAAAATATTAAAAGCAGTGCAAAGGAGGAGAAGTGTATAAAAGCAGGTTATGGACTCTCTTTTAAACAACAAGAACCGAAACAACCAACCAAAGAAGCCTCTGCCCGGCACGTGCACCGCAATGTCACGTCTAAACCGCAGGCAGGTCCCGCAATTATCCTCCCACGTGCTTTGGGGAACGTTATAGGAATTCCCTAAAGCTGGACCCCAAACAGGCATAAGCGTGTCGGAGACACAATCTTCTCCCAGGACAGCGGGAACCGAGGAGCGACAACCCAGGAGGAGAGCGCCGAGAGACGCCAAAAGCTGGGGGACGACCCCCCCGACACGGACCTTTCTCAACAACGCGCAACCGCGGCGCACCATGAGCTCCAAGGGGTTAGGACCGCCGCCCGCAGAACTCCGACCAACTTCGGACGGGCGCGCCTTCTGACGTCACCGCTGGTCGCCGAGGTGACGTCTCAGCGGATCCGCGCGTGCGTGCTGCGTCGCGCCCGCGGAAGGTGGGCGTGTGCTTTGGACGCCGCCGAGTGCAGGAAGGAGAGTGCGGAGCGGAGGTTCGTCTAAGTGGTGTGTAAGGGCTCCGGGCAGGAGTCTCTGGAGCTGACGTTTTGAAGGCTATGAGCTGGAGGCTGGCCTGCCTCACAAACATATTTATGGTAGCAGAAGAACCTGAGGCGCCAGGGTTTTCTCACGTTGAAAGAAAGACCCTTCCCACAGGAATGACGACACACTTGTACAAGACACGGAGAGCCTGGCTTGAGTAATTTTTCTAGCCAAGGCTTAAATTTCAGGAACCAGTCACTTAAAACTTGTAGCACAGAAGTATTGAAAGAAGTGTGACGAGGCTGGGCAGTGGTGGCGCACGCCTTTAATCCCAGCACTTAGGAGGCAGAGGCAGGCGGGTTTCTGAGTTCGAGGCCAGCCTGATCTACAGAGTGAGTTCCAGGACAGCCAGGGCTACACAGAGAAACCCTGTCTCGAAAAAACAAAACAAAAAAGTGTGACGATCTAGATTTCTACAAAGGATGATGTGTGCAGTGGAGGCAAAACTCCCAACGTGGACTCAGCCAAGAGTTTTCACTTTTCATTTGAAGGCTGTCCTTGTGAGAACACGAGAGATTACATTCCAGCTTGGAGAGTTTCTTAACTCTGTTATCTTGTTCCCCACATTTCCACACCTATTGGGACAGCTTCTTCGACTCTCATTAAAGAAACCTATTTGGAAGTACACAGTGTGGAAACTACTGCTCAGTCTAGATTACTGTTCCTGGACTTTGAAGCTGTCATTTTCATTTAGCCCGTATCAGATGTTTGGTTGGTTGGTTTTAACCTCTGTAGATTAACATTAAATATTGACCCACATGTCAGATGCGAGCCTCAATAAATATACTTACTATTTTAAAAACCAGAATATTAAATTGCTGTTATCATACTTTTCCTGTTAAATCTAGAAAATGTGCTGACATTTAAATTATGCCAGAATGTTTGCCTAATGTACACACCTTCTAATGTTTATTTCTGATTATTGAATACTGGCCCATTCTCTTTCCCATAACATACACAGAATATAATAACAATAAATAAAATATAAATAAGAAATTGACATCTAAAATGCTAAGGATCTTTGATGATGTAAACAAAGGAAAAATAAATATACCTTAAACAAAACATTATCAGAGCAAGATATTTTATTATAATTCTGGTAATATGATATTAGAAGAAACCTTTTAAATCTCTAAACCCGCTCTCCTAAAAAGTATGCTGTTAAAATTGACCTGAGGTGAAGCTGGAGAGATGACTCACTGGTTAAGAGCATTTCCTACTCTTCTAGAAGACCAGAAGCCACAACCTAGTACCCAGGTTAATTGTCTCACAGGCTCATGTAACAGCTCCAGGGCATCTGACGCCCCCTTTTGGCTGCTGAAAGCACCTGCATTCATATGCACATATCCTCACACAGATATGACTTCTCTGTGTGTGTGTGTGTGTGTGTGTGTTCGTGTGCATGTGCACAACCCCCCCAAACCCCGAACATACACACATATAATTTAAGTACTTTAAAAACTGGAATTACGTGACCCAGACCTTATGCAGGGCTCAGTATTGCACAGACGTTCTGGCATTGCTGTTAGGAGAAGAATATATTTTCCCAGGGATGTGGCTTCTCTGAAGACAAAAGTAGGCAAACCACTAATCCCAGCAGCACTGGGGGATTGTTCATGTTACTCATCAAATTCACACAGGACTCACTGCATAACTCGATTGTTCATGTTACTCATCAAATTCACACATGACTCACTGCATACCTCATAATTTGATTTTAAAATATTTCAGAAGAGTTGTTTTGATCAGAATTTTAAGCATTTCCTTTTGAATTTTTCTTTGATTTTTTTTGGTTTTTGTTTTGGAAAATTCATACATGTATAAAGCTCATTTTGATTATTGTAAACTGTCATTTTCTCTTATCTACTTCCCACCGTAGTTACCCCTCTTCCCCACAAATCTCTTTTCCAGTCATGTCTCTTCCTCCTCCTTTAAGAACCATTGAGTTTAATCAGAATTGCCTGTAACAATGGCTTTGAAACTATATATTGAGCCTGACAGACTCCTCAGTGAACACACAATTGAAGACAATGGCTGGATTCATCATCAGTAGCCACAGTAGTTCAAGGAAACATAGAGCCATGAAAGCTCCCCTTTCTGATCCATGATGGCCTGCTAATAGTTCCCTGCTCATAGGCCCCATCTCGTACAGGCCATTGCAAACACTCACAACAGCTTGAGGTCATGTTTGCAACAGTTCTGCCATGTCCAGGAGACAGCATCTCATAGTGCTTTTCCTATCTTCCTGCTCTTACATTCTCTCTGCCCCGCCCCCTGTTCAGTGAACCTCTTCACTGACTGCAGTCCACTGCAGAGAGAAACTTCACTGATTAACCCTTGGAGTAGTATTTACCAGTGGGTATAAACATAAATATTTAGAAGGCAGCTAGACCCCATAACAGTTCTGATAAAGAACAGCAGCAAGGTTGCCTCTAAGACCTCGATATCCATGGATTTTGACCAACTTCACACGACCATTTTGTAGCATTTTACCATTTATAAGAAAATTGAAAAGATAGTACAAATTTGCCTAGCAAGTCCTACTAGTAAAGTAGTGCGTGTCTGTTATCCCAGCACGTGAGAAGCTTAAAGCTGGAGGATTGGGCCGCACAGTAAATTCAAGGCTTTCCTATATAAAATGGAAAAAAACCCCAGGGAGGGTGTTGGAGAAGTGACTTAGCTGTTAGGAGCACTTGCTGTTCTTACAATCACAAGCATATGTAACTCTAAGGGACCTATATCTCCCTCTCCTGACCTGTTCAGGCACCGAGTACATGTGGTGCACAGAGAGCAGGCAAAACACCCACACACATAAAATAAAAACAAATGAATCTTTAAAAAACTGGGTACAATGTCATTCATTGAGCTTCCAACTTTTGCTCATTGGTTGGCTGAGAACCAATATCTTGAGCCTGCTAGACAAACACATGAATACTCAGCTACATCCTAGCTGTAAGTATAAAGTTGATTTGCTCTGACCTTTATCTGTTTCAGGTTCAATTACTGCACAGGTTGCATTTAACCTAACTAACAGTTTAGCATGGATACAATTTAAAACACAGAGTGGACAGATATATTTACGAAATCTAGTATGCATTGTTTAATTGTATTAGCCAATTGAAATTAAGTTGTTTGACTTGGCTCTCAGCTTTGTAGATCACTTCCATTATTCTTCTGATGGTTTCCTAACCACTCCTAATTTGATTCCGACTATTTGTCTATAACGCTTTGGGTTGTACTTGTACAAGTGGACCTAGCAAGGTTTATGTGAATGGGGCCTTGGGCTCAGTAGAAACTAATTATTTTCTATTGGTTGTTAATTTATTTAAAAGAAAGACAACCACTACAGTGCTCACTCTTATGGCAAATTATTTTATCTTTAAGATCTGCCAAAGTAACATAGTAAACACCCACTGTCGTATGCTATTCAGATGTAGTGACTCTGAGAAATACTATAAATTACTCTCTGAAAATGTAGTATGAAATCATTTGAGTTCTTCCAAGTGATAAATGTGATGGTAGATTAAGCCAATGATGGGTCATAAGCTACGGTCATTATTTCTGCAAACAAGGATGAAGCGTGGTCACAGCAGCATCCTCTAGATGTAGAATCTTTGTCCCCAAATAAGATCTCCATGAAAGAGAGTGAGTTTTTAGTATTCCCCCCCCCTTTTTTTTATTCTAGAAATTTGCGGTGTTTCATTCTTTCATTTACACAGCAATTTCTGGACTCTGAATTTGCCACACACACTCAGCTATGAGCAGGGACACTGCCACAGCTATTGGAATAACTGAACTAGAATTAAGCAGAATGGTTGTATTAATGGCATAAAAGCATATTTTTATCCTTTCTGATAATTATTTTTCTAAAAGGCTGTGAAAAGCTCCTATTGAATAACATCTGCTTTGTTCTTAATGTATCTTGTTTTAAATCTGAAGAATGTCTTTTAAAGGTTCATTTTTTGAGGAATACTTATAGAAGCTCTAAGAATTAATTGAGTTATAATTTTAGTATCCCTATTATCAACAACTGGCTCCATAGAATTGAAAATACATTAGGTTGTCTCTATTGTATTACTAACCATCAATTACATCCTCTTATAAATTTTCTTCTATCCATCAAAAGGCATAAAAACATCAGTTCAGTCATTAGATGGGCTCTCAAAGTAAGTTTCTTGTTTGTTCAAAACAGATGCTCAGAAAAGCCAGAAGTAAATTTCGGTTTCCTCTCTTACCTCATTTTCTTTATTGATTGTACAGAGTATTCACAATATTGTTTCTAATAGTAGGACAATTTTGATAGCGTAAGTAAGGAAAGGTATTATGGCTTATGTACATATTGTTTTAAACCTTTATTATTAGCACATCATAATTCAGTGAATATTCTTCTCATCAAGAAGCTATCATATGAATATCCTAGCTATTGCTCTATGTATCAGTAATAAACTATTCTTCCACGTGTGGTAAGTTACTACCTTGGAGTGGAATGTCATTTATGCATATTGTACCCTTTGTATAGAGACTTCTCTGCATAAAGGATATGGCAGATTATTGGAGAACATGGTTGTGAAAGAAGACACACACACACACACACACACACACACACACACACACACACACACACCCTCTGTTCTTGCCTGTGTATGTGATAGCTGCTTTAAGTTCCTTTCTTAACTGTCCCAAAATAATGGAGCTGATAGGTAAAATCAACCCATTTTCCTTAAGCTCCTTTTTACGTGTGTATTTCAGCAACAGAACTGAAACTCTGAAAATAAGCAAGTGAGGTAATTTTAAAAATTAAATCTGGATTTTACTACTGTTAACCAAGTTTGCATAGCATGACACCACTCATTTACCTCACTTGAGGGAAGTCTTGATATGTGAAATGAAAGCATATCTGTTGCCTTGTCCTTCAGCCCACGAGAACTTTAGTCATGTCCCTAACTTTTACCAAACATTGTTAAGTACCAAGTCCCTTCCTTGATCTATATTTTATTTGACAGGAAATGGCCACTAGAAACAATGAGAGCTATGAGATTTGTTCTGTCTTATTGAACAAACCGAATGTCGATAGAGAAGAGAAAAATGAAGACACAATATCAACAGTACAATGTTTAAAACTTTTATTTTGAGTAAATTTTTTAAAGAATAGGGATTTTTTTTTTTTATGTAGTCCTGGCTGTCCCGAAACTCTGTATAGACCAGGCTGCCTTTGCCTCTCTCCCTGCCCCTCTGCACCCCCACCCCTCTGCCCTGCACTGGCAGTAAAGGCATGCACCACCACCACCACTACCACCATCACCCAGCATATAATTATTTTATACAATTCATTTAAAAAATAGGCACAATGAGCCGGGCGTGGTGGTGCACGCCTTTAATCCCAGCACTCGGGAGGCAGAGGCAGGTGGATTTCTGAGTTCGAGGCCAGCCTGGTCTACAAAGTGAGTTCC
>NC_034591.1:2280169-2387582 GCF_900095145.1 Mus pahari
CACCCAGATAGCACGTCAGGTAGAGCACAACACTTATAATATATATCGAAAAACCCAAAAAAAAAAAAAAAAAAAAAAAAAAAAAAAAAAATAGGCACAAGCCTTAGTGTGTAACAGAACAGGGAGGAAACTCTGCATGATTTTGGAGTGAAGCCTGAGCATCAGACTCAATAGTGGGGACCAGGAACCAAGTCAGGAAAGTGTGTGTCTCTATTTAGTAAGGAATGCGTGCGCTGTGGAATGCTGTGAATAGAGAGGGGTGATTTGTAGCCACTCTTTGTGATACCTTTTCATTAACTAAGCCACAACCCAGAAGCTCTAACTGAAAACTCCCTCTCGTACTCTTACGATTCCTTAAGTCTTTTTAGGGTTTTCTTAATGACTGAATTCGAACTCCAAGATTTTCTGCTCACTTCTAGATGATGAGCACTCCTAACCCTCATTTTAAAACCCTCAGACACTGTACATAGTTAGAACACCATGTCCATTCAAAAGTGTTGGTTCTTCCACTAGTTTTGTTGACAGGAACAGGGCATGGCAGCCTGAAAGCCACTGGGTAGAACTGACCCAGTTCAGTCCAGGTGGCTGTGAAGCTAATAACTTCGAGATCCATTCACTAAGAAAGCTGGAGACTCTGCTGTTCGTTTGAATGTGAACCTTGCATAAATTCTCCCTCAACAGGTATATTACATGAACAAAATACTATTTTCCTGACATCGGCTTTACAGGGTGGACCATCTGAAAGGCCACACCTCATGGCTGTGGGACTCAAATTCCGTTCTTAATCTGGGGTTGGGGAGTAGCATCTGGATTAAGCCATTTAAAATCTGGGGCCTGGGGTGTAATTTTGTTTGTTATTGTTGCTATCATCATCATCATCATCATCATCATCATCATCATCATCATCATCATCTGGGGCCTGGGGTGTAATTTTGTTTGTTATTGTTGCTATCATCATCATCATCATCATCATCATCATCATCATCATCATCATCATACCACCACCACCATCATCATCATCACCCCACATTCTGAGTTGGTTTCCGTTTCATCCAGGATCTTATTCCTGTTCAGGTTTGTATCTGTTTCTTCCTATGAGTTCCTCTTTATAAAAATGCCTCTGAGGGCTCCTGCTCACGTTTCACTGTCTTGCTTCACCCCCTTTCATTTTTTTTCTATTTCTATTAGTATTACTATTTCCAAGTGCTCTAAATGTTGTATTTTTATGCAATTGGTTTAAAGCTTTTAATACTTAAGGCTGTACTTCCTTCTATAGAATGTAATTATGATTTTTCCCTGATGGATTTAAATTTCACTCTTATTTACCATAAATCATTAAAAGTGTTGGTTCTTATATTCATTATTATTATTATTATTATTATTATTATTATCATTATTTAAAGTTGCATCATGACCTCTCCTTTGTGAGCCCTGATTTAAGGTACAAGCACATTAATATTAGCTTCAGAATAATGCAGATTTGAACCAAGAGAAGACAGACAAGAAACATAAGAAAACTTATATTTGAGTATGTCACTAGCAGATTGGGTTTGAGTATTTGGGGTTTACAGATCCTGGAGCTAACTCTTTCAAGCTTTTAAGAATGCTTGCCTCATCTCTGGGGCCTCTCATCTAGGAATGCCTCTGCTTTTCTAACTGAAGAGGTATCTGAAACCTAAGCCCAGTCACTTCTTTTCTTTTGGTGGCCTGTATAGACTCAATCCAAACACACTGTACCTCATTCCCAACTTCTAGGCCATGAAACAGTCATTGCATGTTACCACACATATTTAGAAGACTAGGGCAATCTCAGAGCATTAAAGCCCTTTTCTATAACAACTAGATAGTCAACAATCTAACTGGTGAGCCAATACCATCATTTCTTGTCTCTCAATAGGTTTGTTGTGGATCCTTATCCATCCAAAAGAGCACGAGGGACCAAGTACACATAACCTCCACTGCTTTGGGAGTGGAGAACCTCAGAGGTCTACGAATTTTGTGATCATTTATAGATCTGAGTTTCTTCTGTTCCACACATTAGTTTGAAGCGTCTGCTCAGGTGCTCCACTTGATGTGTCATTTGGAATTTGTCATTCAGTAACTGACAAATTTCTTAGCTATAATAAATTGAATTTATTATTATTGTTGTTGTTGTTGTTATTGTTATTGTTATTGTTGTTGTTATTTTGCCTTAAGCCGAGGAAGGCAGCCATCTTCCAGTAACTCACTAAAATGACCAACATGAAGGGAAAGAGAAGGGATGCTTGCTTTATGTTCTCTAGGGCTTTTAGGAAACATGGAGTTGTTCCTTTGGCCAGATACATGCGAATCTACAAGAAGGGAGAAATTGTAGATATCAAGGGAATGGGCACTGTTCAAAAAGGAATGCCCCATAAGTGTTACCACGGCAAAACCGGAAGAGTCTACAATGTCACCCAGCACGCCATGGGCATCATTGTAAACAAGCAAGTTAAGGGCAAAATTCTGGCCAAGAGGGCCATTGTGCTGACTGAGCACATCAAGCACTCAAAGAGCAGAGACAGCTTCCTGAAGAGGGTGAAGGAGAACGATCAGAAGGAAAGGGAAGCCAAAGAGGAGGGCACCTGGGTTCAGCTGAAGCGCCAACCTGCGCCATCCAGAGAAGCACACTTTGTGAGCACTAACGGAAAGAACCTGAGCTGCTGGAGCCCATAGGAATTCATGGCCTAATGTACAAAAAGAAATAAAGGACCCGGACTGCAAAGTCATTTTCTTAAAAGTATTTTTTTTAAATATATTTTTCTTCTCTGAGATATCAGACACTTATTTTTTATCTTTTCTTAATAAATGTGGGGAAAGGATAGAAAGGTATTAGTTTTTTTCTTTCTTTTCAATTTTTATTATAATAATATGTGTTTGGAAATGGTATTTCTAGCTCTTTGTTTCTTCTAAAATGGAAATTAAACCATAACCCTACAAATAAACCACCAAGAGTTGCTCTCTCACTGTTAGAGCTAACCCCTTCCGTGCTGTTATTAACTCTGGACCTCTCACTGTTAGAGCTAACCCCTTCCGTGCTGTTATTAACTCCGGACCTCTCCTTTCCAGCTGTATAAATTCCCTCGATGTCAAGAATGGCCATCCGTGCTCCTTGACGAAATCAAGTCTCACAGAAATGTCATCTTAAAATGTCGTTAATGTCAATCCTGCTATGCCAAACTATGGACAGAAAATCCTCTCACAGATGAAAGATGGTTGTTTATTTATCAAAGAAGCAGTGCTGGGTTATTAGTGGAAGTAGCCTATCTTCTTAAAAGAAGATGAGCTGCATGATACATGGTGACTACTGAGAGTTCACAGAGGAAACAAACCAGTATCTGCAGCTGTCCCACATTGCTCTCTTCTAAGATACTGAAATGTTACAGTAAGAAAGCAGAGATTGCACAGAAGGCATAGCCAGTCTAGATATAAAAGGCTCTGGCAGAAGAAGAATTAGAGAGGACATAAAATTGAGTAATCTTGACTTATTATTATTTTTTATAGTTACAAGGAATTACTACCGAATCAAAGCTATGATCCATCCAGCTTTATTGACTCACTTTATTAAAATGATAGCTGAGACATAAATGGAACCAGACGACATCATAGTAACTGGACCAAGCAAGGCACAGAAAGACAAGCACCACGTTCCTCACTGGAATGTGCATCTTAAAATCTGATGACATAGAAATACAGTAAAGAACTAAAGTCACTAGAAGTTAGGAAGGTCAGGGATGCTGGGGATACTGAAAACGTAGATAAATGAATTATGCTAATGGAATAATCAGATGGCAGAGTATATATCAATTAATTACAATGTATATGCTGTTATTTAATAAAAATCCAAATCTTATTTTTATGTTCACTTTCATATAACAAAGTGGGAGTCTGAAGAGATAGCCCAGGGTTTAAGAGCACTGCTGCTCTCTGTAGGGCCCGAGTTTGATTCCTTGCACCAACATGGTGACTCACAATCATTTGCAACTTCAGTTCCAGTGGATCCAACTCTTTCCATTAGTGTCCATGGGCACCACTAATACATGTATATACATCTACAAATGCTTGTACCTGTGCACATAAAATTTTAAAAAATTAAAACACTTTTTAAAAACTAATAAAAGGAGAAATACAGAAGAGAAGAGATGATTGCTGAACTTTTTCTCTTATCTCAGAGTTACCATTCTACTCACCATCCTTTCCCATGTTCCTGGAAAAATAGCACTGCTTCTTCCCTCAATTATAAGACAGAACATTTTTTTTTGTCTCTGCAGGGCTCTTACTTGTTTCAGCCTCATTTCCTGCTCTCTTTATCAGAAGGTCATTGGATTACACTTTGATAAATACATCGTAATTAAGGATTACCAGAGGGGATTGGGGTGTGGATATTTAAAATTAATGTCTTTAATTTTAATGAGTCAGAAAGTCAATGACTCGAAAAATTACACTTTTTGTAGGCATTCAGCACAATTATGCAGTCAGCGTGTCCCCGCTGCGTGTGGAGGGCTCTTCTAGATGCCATGTTGGGTGATGATGGCAGTATTTCCTGGGGAAGTGTGCTATGTAAAGCAGAATCAAGATGAACAGAAGCATGACAAAGCTGCTACTGAGTGATTGAAGAGAGGAAGCAGAGGGACAAGTGAGTTGGCTATTGTCTTGATTAAATCAGGAAATCTTTACAGGCAGCAGTAGGATTCTGAAGTACTCAAGAACTATGGCTGCTGAGAAGCTGAAAAGTTCCCAAGAAGCTGTAAATTTCTAGCACAGAAATAGTAATCAGCTAAAAATACTTGAGTGTTCTTTGTACCTTATGACAATCACTAGAAAGTCTGTAATGAGTGTATTTTATTATAAGTGATCTCGAGGGGAAATGACATATAGGACTGAACAAACAAATGCCAAATGATCTAATGAAAATGGACACTTAATTATAGCCATAAAACTGAGCTGCGTGAAAGGGACCTTGGAGTGAGGACCTAAGGTGACAAAGAGGAAGGCAGAGATATCTTTGATCAAACTTGGGGATGAAGTGTGGGGACACTGGAAATGAGTTGGGCATAGAATGATTATAATAGGACCATGAGCAATACTTTACTTCTGGTAAAAATCATTTTGATAAAAATGATGAATGGTTTGGAAAACACTTGGTGATAAAATTTTTAAGTACTTTAAAAAGGTTTTATTTATTTTTATATTTATATGTCTGTGTGTGTGTGTGTGTGTGTGTGTGTGTACTCATGGTGGTCAGAAGGTGGCGACACTGGATTCCCTAGAGTAGGGATCAGATGCCATTGTTGCCGTGGACTGGACTCAGTTGGCCCCTCAACTTTCAGGAGAATCATGGTCCTGATACCTAGGTGGGCAAGGAGTTGGCGGGGTAAAAAACAGATACAAACACAAGGGAGTGTTGATCTGAATTTCTCAAAGCGAGCATCAGGCTTATATTACAGAAGAAATAAGGAAGTTATGCAACACATTAAGGTCATCCAAGGTACATTAAGGTTACTGATGCAAAATGACTCTTTACACAAAACAGAAATGCATACACAAAAGGTAATGGGAACCAGGCAGTGTTTACAACTGGGTTAAAAATCAGTGTTTACAACTGGGATCAAAAGCAGCCCCACCTAAGGTCAGCTTATTCTTAGAAGCCTGAGGCAAGGGCTTTATGCCTTGTCATAGTTCCAAATCTTGTCTATTGTATAATCCACCTTCCACCTAGGTCATTGTAAATTCCTGCACATGGGAGTGACTCAGCTGTTATTCTAAATTTACTTTGTAGACTAGCCCTGAGATTTCTAGCTCTTTTCCAGTAAATTGTAATGCCTGATTTCTTTCACTGTCTAAACTGGAGGCATTTCATCTGAATGAGTAGCATTCTTACTAAAATCAAAGCCCAAGTTTGGCTCAACAGTTTTCTAGGATATTGGAACACTGGTGGAAGCTAATCTAACTTAGCTATATGTCAAAATCATTTCTTAGAGGCACTTATAATAAAACAATAATGAAGGAAAGCACACAGATCTGTTCACCAACTGACACTGATGTAGGGACAAGTTTGGAGCATTCGTACTATGGGATGCCAAGACTCCAGGAGACTAAACTCCCATGAAACTTTTTGCCTCAGGACTGCATCCAAGCTTTGGGGCTTGCCACACAGACTTCACTGGAGTGGGTGTGGCACATTGTGAACTGCCTAGTACGTGAGTTAGAAGCAGAACCTCCGGGCCTTTAGAAGAGCAGCAAATACTCTTAATTGCCGAGCCTTCTCTCCAGACCCTGGAGGGTTAATTTTTGATAAAATGATCAATGAGATGTTAGGCAGCACATTTGGCTGTAGAAGCACTCAACTGTGAAGTCTAAACTTGTGTAGGAATTTATTATCCCTCCTGTTTGAGAAAGAGGGTCTCACAATGCAGCTCATGATGGCCTCTGAGTACTGATTCTTTTGCCTTAGCTTCCTTAGGCTTGGGCTTACAGATGCACTTCACCACACCTGCCTCCATAGGCACTTCAGGATATAGTGTGTGCTTTTCAGTTTTGCCACCTTACTCCCTTTTTTGCCAGATCAATTGTATCAGTTTCCCCAATTGGTAGAGATTTCTAAAATGTTGGAAACAATTTAAATGTCGTTTGCATCCCATTTTCCTACCCTGGAGATTGTCCAAGCTGTTTGGTCCTAATCTTTGTCCTTCCCTGATCTAGGTGACAGTTTATGGGCCCTATGTTTGAGCCCCCTCCTCATATTGAATTTCTGTTGTCAATGCACATATTCTGGCAACAATTAAGATTCCACTAAAACAAAATCATCTCAAATCCAATTGCATTTCTCGGTAATATTCAGAAACTGTAGAAGACTAAGGACCAGCTCTCACGCAGCATGCCAGTTCATCTTTCTCCCCAACCATCCTCTTTACCCTCCTCCATGTTTGTCAGCATCAACCTCAGAGCGTGTATGCCAAAAGAGGTTCTTTTCTCCCCATCTCCAACATGTGTAGCAGGACCCCAAGTGCTCTCTCCCTATCTTGGGAATATGTCATTCCTGATACTGTCTTACACATTTTTGGAGGTGTGGGAGGGGGAGAATGTAATTAATATATAGGAGCCATAAACATAAAGATACCAGAGGGAACCTAGTACCACTAGTTTCCCAAGAGGCCATAATAATGAGCTGTTCCTTACATTTATAGAAACATTTTAGATTTGCTTATTTTATCCATTTAGACATTCTGCCACATGCATGCCTTTGGAGTCACCAGGCATGCATCGGATACCCTGGGACTGGAGTTACAGATAGTTCTGGACTATGATGTGGTTGCTGGAATTTGAACCCAGGTCCTCTGGAAGGGCTCTTATCCTCTAGTCACAGGGTAGTGCATCTCTGAACCCTCATCCAGACGAGCGCCCTGTGTCTTTGACAGACCCATTTCTCTCATATATCCCATCTCAACCACATCCCTGGAATGTATCATCATTAAATTGTTTTACTTCTTACACATATTTACAGAAAATTAGTTTAATCTTGCTTGTTCTTGAACTTTGTAAAAATGATGTCTTCTATGATTTTACATTTTTGAACTACTGCGTAAAAAGAAAAATCTAACATGTTGTATGTATGCGCACAACGGCTACCTATTAATTTCACTGATGAATAATATTTCATATTTTAAAAACATTCTACAGTAATTTTAATATTAATAGTCATTTTTCTTGTTTTCATGTCTTTGTTATTATGTACAGTGCCACTATGAACATTCTGTAAATGGGGACATTTAGAAGAATTCCTTCAAGAGCTGGTCCTGAAAATGTAAATAAAGACTTATTGGAAGTTATGTGCATCTAAAGACCTGTGAAAACACCATCTAGAAACCTACTACTGCGGAACCTTCCTGAAGCATGCTTACATATACATGTGTGCATGTGTGACTGTGTGCATGTGGGTGTGTGGTTAAATGGAGTTATTGTGTAAGAGAGTGACAATGCCTCCCTCAGACACTATGAGCTATCAGATAAAGCTATTGCCATGTAGAGGCTTCGTCTTTTAACTCAGAGTTGAACAGCATTACAGATCCTCCAAGCATCACAAGCTATTTCTCTTGGTTAACCTCTAGGCCCTGATAATGAGGTCCTGTTGCTAAAGATATTATATAACCGAGTCATAGGATATGGCGAAATCACGCTGGTACCAACCTGAAACTTCGTCCTTACTGGCTAGCTTTTGTAGTGCTTGAAAGTGGTACATAAGCTTGCTACTTGGAAGAAAAACAAACAGCAGTCTAACCCATCTGTGACCCCTGTGGGTTATAAGAAGGGCTGGCCTGGAAAGATGCATGAACGTTATGGGAGTAACCAATCACTTTCAGATTGGCTTTAAAACCCACTCCAGAAGGCAGATACTGTTAACTGTGCCCAAAATATGGGGTTGTCTAAGCCATAAGCCCTCAGGGATAATCTAGTTCTATTCATTGGCTAAATGGACATACTGATATGATAAACTGGTCTTTACGTTTTCATTTTTAGTCTCCCAGATTAGTACATTTCCTAACCCTCATCAGAGAAGCTTCTTTTTACAGCAGAGGGTGAATAATACAGAGACACACTCCATCGGTGGAGAGACTAGGAAAATGTAGCCTGCTCAGCTCTAAATGGGATAGCTACCCGCAGAACTTGGGAGCATCATGGGAGAGTTTGGAGGAGAGATTGTAAGGATGAGTCAGGAGCAGCGGGCATCTTTGGTGGAGCAGTGTTTGCCTGACATGGCAGTGCGTCTCATTGTACATATGAACTCACAACGAGATGTAGCTGCATGCTGAAGACCCGGGCAAGATCAAGCTGGCCCAAATCCCAGCCTGGTTGGGGAACAGTTCTTGAAGTTCCTCCACTGAGAAGCTGCCGACAATGGCTGGCTTCCAGGGGACGAGTAGTCAGTTTTCTCCAGGAATGCAGCCCCTGAGAGGTTGGCCATGCTCTAGTACGTTGCCTGACACCCATACACACCAAATGGAGTTCCTTGGCTTTTAAGAAAGAGTGACAGGGAGTTGGGGGAGGACTAGAATTGGGGAGTTAAAGGTGAAATTGTAGGAGAGAAATGGGGATAAATTTGATCAAAATGCATTCCAGAATGTTTGAAGTTCCCAAAGGAAAGACTCGGTGCCAGTCATGATCTAGTTATACCAATTCACAGCATTTCTAGTATTGCGTAAAAGTGCCGCTGCTTCAGACGTTGGTGGCATGTGTGATCTTGGCCACGGGTTGTCCAGGTATTTGGTAAACTTTTCTGTGTGAGTCTGAGAGTTTGATTTTGAATGAGATTTGTGTTTGAAATGGCAAGCAGAATAAAGCCGATTGCCTTACTGTTCTCCCAGCCATTGGGTGGGTGTCATCCAATCCACTGAGGGCCCGAGAGAGAACAACAAGCCAGAGAGAAGGAGCGTTTGCTCTCTTCCTGACATTGCTGGCCAGTCTTTAGTTCTGTTGTAGCCTTCAGGTCTTTGGACTCAGCCTGGAACTATATCACCAGCTGTCCTGAACCTCCAGCTCCATATTGCATGAGTTAATTAGTTACATTTTATCGGTGTGTGTGTGTGTGTGTGTGTGTGTGTGTGTGTGTGAGAGAGAGAGAGAGAGAGAGAGAGAGAGAGAGAGAGAGAGAGAGAGACAACACCTTTCTATGAAATATCATTTACATATAAATATAATTACCCTCTTGGTTCTGGTTCTTTGAAGAACTATAATGTACTTGCTGTGCACTTGATATTCTAAGACTTATACTGAGTTTATTTGATATGTATGAATTCATATCTCATTGTACTTTTTATTTGTGTTTACTTGCTTCCCATGACATCATGAATATGTATATGTATTATTACGTGTCCTTATCTGAGAAATGGCTCTTCAAAACCTCAGATTTTTTTCAATTTTTTTATTAGATATTTTCTTCATTTACACTTCAAATGCTATACCGAAAGTCCCCTATACCCTCCCCAAGCCCTGCTCTCCTACCCACCCACTCCCACTTCTTGGCCTTAGTGTTGCCCTGTACTGGGACATATAAAATTTGCAAGACCAAGGGGCCTCTCTTCCCAATGATGGACGACTAGGCCATCTTCTGCTACATATGCAGCTAGAGACACGAGCTCTGGGAGTACTGGTTAGTTCATATTGTTGTTCCACCTATAGGGTTGCAGACCTCTTCAGCTCCTTGGGTACTTTCTGTAGCTCCCTGTGTTCCATCCAATAGCTGACTGTGAGCATCCACTTCTGTGTTTGCCAGGCACTGGCATAGCCTCACAAGAGACAGCTATATCAGGATCCTGTCAGCAAAATCTTGCTGGCAAAACCTGAGATTTATATTGGGACATTAATCTTTTTCTTGATTCCACAGACCGTTCTTAAGCTTTGGCTCCTAATCAGAATCCTTCTGTAATCGGTTATAGCACTGATGACACCTTACTCTTTATTATTATTTTTTTAATTTTTGCTTTCCTTTTTTCATACTGAGACTTGAACCCAGGGCCTCAGGCATGCAAGCATTCTGAAGTACATAGCAAGCCCTAATGTTTATATTTATTATAGCTGTGATTAGCATACCAATTACTAAACTATTAAATATTTTTCTTTTTTTTACAATTATTGTGTTTTAAAAAATCTTCCCCATCTTCAAATTATAAAGATAGTCTTAAGTCTTAAAGTTGTGATGTTTAATTGTTTTACATTCAAAATTTTTAATATCCTTGGGATTGAGTTTTGTGATATTATGAGGAAGTAGTCTAAATTTAATTCTGTTCTCTATGATAATAGGTCACAGTCTCATTTATTGAAAAGGCCACTGTTTTCATGTATATTTTGTAATGCTTTATATTTAAAGTATTTTATAGTGATAAAGGAGAGTGAAACATTTGGAAAAAGACCTGGAAAGAAATGTATCAACTATTGCCTGCACCTCTGTACATTTTACAGCTTTTCAAAATTATTTTGAGTTTGAGTATTTGTATAGGTACAGTAAATTATCTTATGGAAAATATTTTTTACAAAGACATGATTTGTATAGCTATTTAACAGAAGTTTAGTTTTAATGAAACTGTTGAGTGGCTAATAGTAATTGAAAAGTACAAAAAAAAAATGCTTCCTTAAGGTAGAGGGTGTGCGTGTGCATGTGTGTGTGCATGTGTGTGTGCATGTGTGTATGTTTGCATGTGTGTAGTCAAGTGAAATTGGCACATGCTTTGGTAAATAGAATTCTGTAGAAGACTACAAAGTTAAAATTTAAGATGAGGTATTATATTAGGTAACATTTGACATGTCTACTATGAGAGTCCATGAATTGTGGACTGGGACACCTGAAGCACTGGAGAAGTATATTGGTGTGAGATGGATTTGCATGTGCTCTATAAGATCTGAGTCTTTCTGTTTTCTCAGCTATGTTTATGTAGGAGCTTGGTACTGGAGGCACATGGGATTTAAGGTTAAGACTTGAGGTATTGTAGTTAACCATAAAACTCCACTCGTATGATGAAGGACAGGAAGGAACTATTCGTAGCATTTACATGCTGGAGAAGTCTGGTTTTAGTTTAGTGGAAACGACAATGAATTGGGGATGTTGGAATTCATCTCCATCCTGGCTCAAGAAGCTGTTAAGGAAAGAAGACTTTCCTAAAAGGAGAAAGAGCTAAATGGGGCTTTGGATTAACTTCCCATCCAGCCCATCTGAACATTGCCCTGGAGTTCGAGCACAGGAAACAGGTATAAGTCCCATGATTATTCAAGGCTGGAAACATAGGCAGTAATCTCATGATCATAACATAAAAGAGACTTTCTGAAATCTTCCTTCTACTGAAGGCTACAGAAAATGGCTCCCAGAATTAAATTGTGCATTGAGGTAGAGGCGAGGTCAGACTAGAGTTTGTCAATGGCTAGTGTTAATAATTTAAATGGATGTTAAATAGGTCTCCAGCCTTAAGAGAATTTTCCTGTGGACACAGGCGCGCGTCACTGAGGGAGAAGATAGCTTGGGGCTGATGACTGCCTACTGCCAACACGGAGGATCTCAGAGAACAGAAAGAGGGAGCCCGGAAGAAAGACAGAGGTGATCCTGATGAAGTTAAGCCTGGGTAGGCAGGGGCAGGAGGAGCGGCGGGTCCGGGGGAACCCCCGAGGGGGCGTGGCCACCCACTCTGCCGCTTGCTCTGTTCCTAGAAAAGGGGCGAGGTCCTGCTCAGCTGTCTCCAGAGCAGCGCCCAGAACAGAATCGCCAGCGTAGCACAAAGGGTCCCTGCTTCCAACCCCTTCATCCCCGGGTCTACTTCTTCACTTTCCTTCTGCTTCCTGAAGTGGGACGCCACGAGCCTGCACGGACACCTCCTGTCTTCCAGCCAGAGGCGCATTTGGGTATGTACTAGGAGGCGCAAGCCAGGTTCACTGAAGGTACCTGGTTTCCAGGTTCCCAGTTCCCGGATGGGTTACTCTTCTGCTTCTCAGCAGCAGTGGATGGAAAGGGCGTTGGTCCTAAAACTAACCAATTGAGGGGAAAGAAAGTCTTGGCGCCAACCCCTCACACCCTTTTAGAACTCCTGTCTCCTGTCACTGTCAGGTCACTCTGCGTGCAATCTGCACAAATTCCGACCATATAAAATGATGTGAATATTATATTTCTTCCTTAAAAATAAATTATTATGAGGAGGAGAAAGGCGGTAGTAAACAGGAGATGAATTTTGCTTTCTGGGTACTGGATTCTTCATCCCATTTTGTTTGAGCTGGCTAGCAAGCGGGTGGTATGTACAAGAACATTTAGGGTACCAGTCTGGATGAACAGCTATGTAGCAATCTTTTGGCTATTTAGTCCTTGGATTTAGTCATGTTCCAGGTCAATTTGCTAAGGAACCAACTGTCATAGAAACTTTGCAGAGAAGGCATTAGAACACGATAGTATGTGCTAACCATAATTGAGCCTGAATCATCTCATACGAGTTTGTACCCACCCTGTTTTCTTATATTTTTATGGATACAGCTTCATTGCTAAACTAATCCCAAACGACCTAAGAAAAGCCAAGATCCACCAAACATGAGTGCTTACCAAATGATTTTTTTCAGTGGGGGGAAAAATACAAGTATCCGAGTCAGTCAGTGCCATCAGGTAAATAGATTTCTAATAATTAAATTAAAAATCGACAGAACCTATCATAGCTCCATGCAGAATAAGTCTCTAATCCTTTTGGACTGAGAGACAGGAGTCACACCACTGAGAAGTGTTCTAATCTGTTCAGAAGGAAAGAAGGTACACACGTTTTTGAGGTTTCTTGCAGTTGTAAAAGCCTGTGATGAAATGAAAGTCACATCTTTACTTACAGTGGATTCAAGTGAATCCCAGAGACAGCTGGTTGGCAAATTGGAAATGTAACATCCTTTCAAAGGATAGTCCGAGAGCCAGCAGCTCAAAGGCAAACCAACAAACACATATTCAACTATACCATAAAACATGGCTTTCATTCTCTGAGTTTAAATTGAATACTTTTGAAAAATCTCCCATTCTCTGTACAGGATGGGCTCTGCTGTGAGGAGGTGGTTCTGCCTTCCCCTGGGCTGCGTCTTGCTGTTCAGTCTCACTGATGCTGACTTGGAATTTCAAAAGGGAGTGCTTGCCAGCATCAGCCCTGGCATCACAGCGGGCATAGATCTCCAGTGTTGGAACACTTGCTCTCTGACGCTGATAGACCTCAAGGAAATCAAGATAGAGCACAACGTGGATGCCTTCTGGAATTTCATGTTGTTCTTGCAAAAATCGCAGCGGCCTGGGCATTACAGTGTCTTCTTAAACATAGCCCAGGACTTCTGGGACATGTATATAGACTGCTTGCTTTCAAGGTCTCATGGGATGGGCAGAAGACAGGTGCTATCTTCCAAGTATAATTTTCCACAGAAAATGGCAGGACGTGATCTGAAGGTGTACCTACGCAAGTAGTGATGTTGTTTTATTAAAAATTCTCCACTTAGTTTGATTATTTCAGGTTTGTCAAATAAGCTAGCAAATTATCATGCTTAGTTTTTTTTAAAAAATGTACTTTTTTCACTTTTACATTATGTAGAAATCATGAGTGCTTCATTATAGGTAACCTTACAATATACATTGCTAGATCATTAAAATCATCTTACTGTTAACCAATGTGTAGTTCATAAGAAAGCCATACACCTTTGTATCTATTAATATTGTAAGACTTAAATATCAAGCTTGTGGTGGCTTTTTAAACAAAGCATTTTTAATGGGTTGCGTAGAAGAATGGAATCTTATATTGATTTTCCCCAATATTATAGAAATTGATTATAAAGCATTTAAGAAGAAAAACACAAAAAATACCTCAAGCAAGATGGCAACTGTAAGCAGAATCCTGTTAGTATTTGCCAAGTCAAATATTTCCTGCGATAATAAAATGATTTCCAGTTTCTTAATCAGGTGGTTTTCTTTCTTTGATATATAATTACCTTATTGGTAGTGATTGAATTATTTGCAAATATTTAGATAATTTGTTAATAGTTTGTTATTCAAAAAACATTTTGCCAAGATATCTTTGTTTAAAAATAGTACTTCAAATATTTTTTTACTAGTCAGTGAAATAATTAATTATATTAAGTATCTGGTACCCTAATATTTAAAACTTTGCCTCAAGTAATGCCACTATCTATAAGTGATATTTATCGTGATGTAATGTTCATGTATGTGTGTGTCCTTGTGTGTCTCTTTGTGTATGTGTATATGTTCGTGTGCACGTTCATGTGTGTGTGTGTTTAATGTGGATAAGTAGCTAACAGGGCAGTTTGAACACCCTAGCACAGGGATTGCAGATGATTTAGAGTCATCGTGTGTATGCCAAGGATTGAACCTGAGTTCTCTTGGAGAGCAGCCAGTGCTCTTAAACTCTGAGCCATCTCTCTAACCCCATGTTTTAATTTTTATTGTCTCAACATTAAAAAAATGACCAACACATACAAAGAATCTATAATTTAGCAAAGTACAGCATGATATAATTTTTGCCTAGGTATTGTCAGTCCCATTTTAGACTTGGTCATTTTTATATTAGTTACAACTCACAGCATATTCCACAAACAGTATGGAGCTTTAAAGAATTGTACCAAATAAAAGAATGATATATGAGGAAATGAAATGGTGGGAAGTGATTACAGGAAACTACTCACACACAGTTATGGTTTATATTAGTAATTTTGGTTGTACGCAGTCAGCAGGACTTCTGGGGCTGGGGAGATGGCTCAAGTTTGTAAAGTGCTTGGGGCACAAGCATGAAAGCCTCAGACCAGAAACTGAGGCAGAGGAGCACATGCCTGTAATTCCTGTCCTGGGACAGGGGAGGACAGGAGGACCTCTGGGACTTCCTGGACAGCCAGTTGGACAGAACTGGTGAGTTCAAGGTGTGTAAGACACCTTGTCTTACAAAATAAAATGGAGAGTGGTAGAGGAAGACGCCCAACCTGACTCGGCCTCTTCCCACCCCGGCCTACACCTCTGATGGAGACCTGAACATTGATGGGGTCTAATTTTCAAGGTGAAGAGGGGCTCAAGAGCCGTTTGAAGATGCTTGTTTTCACAAGAAAAACCAAACCAGTTTGTTTGTTTTTGAATCCTCATACTTTTCCAGGACAAAGAACCAATAGACATCTGCCCAATAGATTTCCCTATGGCTATCATGATAAAAATAATTTTTTTCAAGTATTTTGATGATGATGACATATTCTTTTCTGCACACAAATACAAGCAAACTTATAAACAGAAAAAAAAAAAAACCAGGTGGTGGTGGCACACGCCTTTCATTCCAGCACTTGAGTAGTAGAGGCAGGGGGATCTCTGTGAGTTGGAGACCAGCCTGGTTTATAGAAATAATTCCAGAACAGCCAGGCCTACACAAAGAAAGCCTGTCTCACCTCCCAAACCCCTAAACCCAGCAAGAAATAATACTGAATAAATGTGTCTGATGGCTTGGCCTGACCTAAGAATAAACCTTGAATTAAGGTGTGTATTCTCTGAGTTTGGACCACTCTGAAATCCTCATGAAGTAATACGAGGGCTTTAGTAAAGGTTTTATATACACAAACTTAATAGTGTTACATGAACTGTGGGCTCAGAACCTTCAGTGTTAAATGAACCTCCTACTTTTTCAAATATTGACAAGTGTAATTTTGTGTAACATTTTGTATAAGTGGCAAACAGAATGAGACTGTAGGTCTAATAGACTTTTAGGTTGAAAATATTTTGCCTTTCAAGGGAGGAGCCATCTAGGTTCTGGAAGTCAGCTGGCATTAGTGGGATGACCAACCTTCTTTTTCAAGAGGCTCAAGAGGTAGCATGGTTTTCCTTAGGAAGCAGTTTAATGGTTTTCATAACCTGTCACAAATGATTAAAGTTCAATAGTTCAGTGCCATAAAGCAAGACTTTGTAATTTTGGCCTACAATTTGAACAGTTGTCATTAATCACCCACAGTAACTGTAAAAATTGTGTTTTGTCAATGATAAACATTTTAGCTTTAATTAATAAAATTAGTGGTTAGCCTTCCAACCTAAACTGATTACAAATGGGCTCTTCATTCTCCTAAATTATATTCTGCTACGCTGTTAAGAGCGTTTGGACAGGAGAAGTAATTCAGTGGGTAAAAGTGCTTGCCACCAAGCCTGGCAGCCAGGGTTCTAGCTCTTGGACCTGTGTGACTGAAGAAGAGACTCCTAAAATTATCCTCTTGTCCCTGTTTACACTTACACACACACACACACACACACACACACACACACACACACACACACACACACTACATTTTTTATTAAAAATTAAGGACATTTTCTATACTTGATCTTAGCCAAAAGGCCGAGAAGGGATAGGATATTTTCTAAAATGAGCATTGCTTTAGGATAGTTCATTGTAAGCATCTTTTAAAATGATTTAGATGTTAAAATTTCTCTCAGTAAATTGCCATACCACATATTGCTTGGCCTGGAAACCCAAGATGTGGGAATGAGGGAAGGACAGACAGACAGACAAGCTAAGGTTGTGTGGGGTGTTCCCTAGGATGGATGGAAACTCATTTATCATGCCCAGCACAAGGAAGAGGGAGGGGTCAGTTGGTCTCAGTGGCGGTCTGCACTGGAGTAATGTCAGGCTGGGCTCATCCAGGAGAAAGTTGGAAGGGGCTCCCCTTCTTTGAGAGGAAGGGAAGGGGCAATGGGGAGGGACAGTGGGACTGGGGGAGAAGAGGAGGGGGCTGTGTTGGGGATGTAAAGTGAATAAATGAATGAAAAAAAGTAGAAAGTTGCACCTCATGCCTTCTGCATACACTGTCAATAACTGCCAGCATTTCTGTAACTGTACTACAGCAGACTCAAAATCCGGTTCATGGACGTGAGTTAGTGTTGAGTTCACTTCAACTTAATGTATACTTAATGTATAACTGGTGAATTTCTAGAACTCTTTAGGATATGGAGTAATAAAACCAGCTAATTCTGATTTCAAAATACAAGTTTTATTTATTTGATTAGTACATATTTCAGTTTTAAAGCTTTAAAAATTGATCTCTGGCGACTCACAGGAGAGTAGACTGTCCATTGCTCAGGCAGGGCAACCTAGGCACCATATGCACTTGGACTCGAGAGGAGCAGTTATAGGAAATAGAGAGAAAGAAAAGCAGGGCAGTTTGTGAGGCTGTCAGTTGTGGACTCCCTGGCTCACTGTGGGATGGCTGGAACTGTGCTGGAAATGTGTTAGAGATCTGCCTACCATGTGTATAGTTTCTGCATTGAGCAGCGTATACTTCTTCATGTAGTAAATATATGCGAGAAAATAACCTGTCTTATTTTGTGTTCTCTCTTCCTACTAGATAGAATAATATGTACACATCAGATGACACTGATGGGGATCAGTCTAAATCAATCTGGAGACAGGACACTGGGCCTATGTGTAACTGATACTCAACCAAATCATATCAATTTTCTGTAACGTTTATATTTATACCATAGTACTTATGCCTTATAACCTGAGAAAAGCCCATAACTACTTTGAAGTACATTTATTTGAACCACTTTAACATGCTGTCCTTGCTTAGCATCATTTGTGGGCTGATGCTTCCCTTTGAGGCCAATGCATTGCTGCATTTGAAGATGTCAAGGGAAAGGCTGTCAGAGACAAATCCGTCGTCACTAACTTCATTACTGAGGTGCTGGTCATAATTGTAAATTAGACATGTTCTCTCCCTTGCCTTCGGGGAACCAAGAGTCTGACAAAGCTCATAGTCTCTAAGTGCTATAAAGGTTCATTGCTCTTAGCTATGGGCACAGCAAAGGATTCTGAGTGTTATGAGATTTTAATGTGACATTATTTGGTGCTGTTTGTATGAACATGTTGCATTCTTCTATCTGCTCCCACACACACTACTTGTCCTGTTGTCATTTGAGAAACAGCATTAGAATTAGCTTCAAATTTTTATTTACTTAATTTAAAATTTTATTTATCTGTTCTATGTCTATGGGAGTTTTGCCTGAACATAGGTCTGTGCGCCATGTGAGTGTCTGGTGCCTGAGGGGACCAGAAGAGAGATCATATCCTCTGAGCCTGGAGTTATAGATGGTTGTGAACTGTCATGTTGGTGCTGGGAATTAAACTTGGGTACCTCTGGAAGAGCAGCCAGTACTGTTAAACACTAAGCTATCTCTCCAGCTGCACTTTGAAAATTTATATATTTAGAGTAAAACTATGTGTATCTGTATTTTTACTTTTAGCTTGTGACTGGCACTTGCCCGTAATAATAGTACATTTTCACCAACTTATTTACTGCTTCTGGTATTCTATATCCTTCTGATGATAGCACCTTGATTCCTGGCTCCATTTAGGTATTTTAGACGACGTTGGGCTGTTTATGGCTCCAAGAGCAAGGAGTACTCAGATCTGGCTGACTCTGAGGTAAGGTGCTCTGGGATGGACATGTGGCCATGGCCAATCAAGGGTTCCAACACATAGAGGGAACTACACAAATATTGAGAAAAATACATCTATACTTTTCCAGTGGATAAATGTAAGGTAGGGTTGCTGGAAGGAGATCCCTCCTAACTCAGCTTCAGCCCTTTGACTCAACAGTTCTCACAGTCTAAATCATTCATGATGGGAGATACAAAGCCCACAGAAATGTCCCTTAGGGTTGACTATTTGGAGTAACTGATGTACAGCCAAAAGTCCTAATTGTTAAACAAATTTACAGTTAAGGAGCAATAATTTTTTTGAAGACAGTGGTGTTTTCCATAAAAATAAAGTGTATTATCCTAACTTTAATTTTTATAATATTTTACTAAAATATTTATTCTAAATTTTTGCCTTACATTTGTATATAAATATACATTTAGCAAAGACATTGCAGGTAAAATTTATTTCAGGAGCTGTGGAACATGTCACGTAGGGATGCTCTTTTTAGGATCATTCAGTGGTGGCTTCATTTTCACCCGCTGCAAGGCCCCTCCTCGAATAGGCAGTTTTTTCAGAGCAATGTCTGTGTCAGCCAGAGGTCCTCCCAGTAGCCGGGTAGGAGTGCTTTGCACTGTCACCACCCGACCTGAAGGCACCTGGAAAAGGAAAAGACAAATACCTACAGGTCTTCACACAAAACCTTTTGATGACAGAAAAACCCACATATCCTATGGTTTGCTTTGTAAAAGACACCAAGCAAAAGAGACAGTGTGACACAAGAGAAAAAAGGACTCCAGCACCAGGATTGAGGGCTTGAATTCTTCTATTGTTCATTAGTTTTGTAGCCAGGGACAAACTGCGTCCAGTGGAGATCACTGAGAAAACTGGGATGTGGCCCTGGTCTACTTCTAGACAAAGGAAAGCTGCACTCATCTACAAGGGAGATGCAAGCGATGAAGCACTGACCATAGCTGGTGGCAACTTAGGAAGCCTGTGGGGCTGTCTTCTAACCTAGCACTGGAGGTGGGGATAAGGGAGGGGGAAACGTGTCTTGGAGAAATACATGCCTTAATGATAGGAAATTTGAACAACACAAAGCAAAATACATGAGGCAAAAGTTCTCAGAGAGATAACATTTTGGTCCCCTGCACTTTGTATCTATTAAGAAAGAGGTGTAGAAAAACGACCTTACCGTTGTGTTAAGACCTTTAATAACTGTTTGGTGGAATGTTGCATTTTGTGGTCGTTCAGTGTATTTGGAGGATTCTATAGCCTTTTCTTGAAGCTTCTTTGCTTTCTGAAAATTTTTAAATTAGCAAGAAAATAATATTAGTTGCCAGTAAAGCATGGTCGCTGGTCCTTGCAGAGAAGGTAGGTACAACTGTTCTCCCGTTCCTCACTCTGCCACTTAGAGAAATGAAATCCTTCAATAAGATGGTTCAGAATGGAGGGAAGGGCACAGTTCTCTCTGGCTTACTCCTAGCCTTCATCTTCAAATTGTTCAGGAACATGACCCTGGCTTCCTAGGGTTAAGTAACATGAAATGCAAAGCAGCACTTTTTCATTTGTAAAATGTGCTTTCAGTTGACAGTCTAAAAGGCAGAAGGCTCTGATAGTGGTGATATCTTACAGAACATTAGCAGAAAAGTAGAAATAAACATCCAATCTTCAAAAAGCCTCTGTCCTTAGGACTGGCTGGCTATATATTGGTGGGACTTTGAAAATCTTACCTTTAACGTTTTAGCATTTGATGTCCTAGCCAAGAAGTTTTCCCATGACTTGTTAGCCTGCTCTCTCTGCTTATGTGTAGCTTGTATCTGAAAGGAATATGAAAAGTTAAGAGTTTCAGTTCCCACGAAACACACCAAAGGGCACAGAAGTCTGTATTTTAAAGGAAGTGCCTCCCTTTCGCTAAAGGATAATTTGAGTCTGGCCGAAAAAGAAATTAGAATGTATAACAGAATTAAAAACAAACAAGTCAAATGTTGTTGGGCATGCTGCTAGAAGCCTTCAATCTGAGCACTCTGGAAGCCCAGGTAGGCAGAAATATTTCACTTCTAGGCTAGCCTGCTCTACAAAGTGAGTTCTAGGATAACCAGTGCCACATAGAAACCTTGTTTCAAAAAAAAAAATCTTAAAATTTAAAAAGTTATACATTTTGTAGTTAAAGTTTGAACTCCTTTCCATATAATGTAAGGCAAACTACTCAAAACAGTCTAACCCCATCACTCTCACCAAAACAGAGTGCTTTATACAGTTCCTGTGTGTGAAGACTTTATAGTCTGGAGAAAACTAAATGCGGAATTCAAAGACAAAAATCACAGGTGAAAATAGACTCTTCTGGCCACTGATCATAAATTATATTGGTAAAACAACTTTTAATCTATGACTGCAGCAAGGTAGCAATTTTGTGATATCACTAAATTTGGCGTGATACTGTGGTCTAGAAGGGTGAGCATTAACCAACTCTATTTCTTAACAGGCTTCTCACCAAATGTAGAATCAGAGGATACACACCATTGTTTGTGTGTGTGTGTGTGTGTGTGTGTGTGTGTGTGCTTGTGTGTGTCATATAAATACAAACATACAATACTATTGTAAATGTAATATTCTTAGGAACACTTAAGAATATGTAATTAATTGTTTCAAAATTGGGGACAGAGGTATGACAATAAATATATAATTAAATGGCAATGGTTCTTGGGTTCAAAAGAGCTAATGGCAAAAAAGAAAAAGCTCCATGATTTCTTCCTGGTTCTGAGCAAACAACTGGCTTACAGCAGTACCCATGTCATAAAAACTTACCCATGTAAGCATTTGAAATCAATTAGCTGGGGGTGGCATTCACAGGTGAATGGACACAGATCCTAAGCTGTGGAGTCAAACATTCAATTTCTATGTGGAAAGATTGGACAATAGACATCACTGGAGATCCCGTCAAGAAACTACAGTGCTGTGGTTACAGAGAACCGGGGCAAAGTGGTGATGCCTCTGTCTATGGATAACCCTGTTTAAACTCCTCTTAACTAGTAAAACATGGACAAACTACGCCACAGTTTCTCACCTGAGCAGATTTCTAGGGAACAGGCTATTTTCCTGCTGACTTTCTCTGTCTAGCTAACGTCAGGCCACTTCTCCTGGACATGTAGAAAATCAGTGCTCCCAAGTGTTTCAGCACTGAGATGAGGATGAAGCTTATGGATGGACATCCCTATCACTGGCACAACACTGAAGGTCTGTGACAGAATGAGGTGGGAAACAAAGACAACTATATCTCCCTATGAAGTTGTGTACTCCTTACAGATAAACTGCCAGGCATATTTAAAGTATTTATTTAAGCAGATTACAACTTCTGGAACCCTGTTGGACACTTCAAAGAACAGACGTACATCAAGTATTGCTTTACCTTGTAAAATATAAGAGTACTAAAATCAAATAACACAACCAGTAAATTGCTTGTTGTGCATGAAGACCTGAGCTCACATGCCCAGAACCTACATAAAAAAGCCTAGCATAGTGGCCCAGTGGTGGGGAGAAAGAGACAGAAGGACCTCTGAGACTTTCTAGCCAGCTAGTTGAGCTGAATCGTGATGTCTGAGCCCAGAGAAAAACCCTGTAGAGAGTGATTAAGCAAGATACCTACCCAACACCCCCCTCTCAGTCCCACATTATGTGCACACCTTCATACACATAAATGTATACACATGCATATACCACATGTACACACAAAGAAAAAAAACACAAACTAAATTATAATGCCCAAAGCAACACTGGTAATAATAATTGAATTTTACACTTGATCTTAGCCAAAAGGCCGAGAAGCGATAATAATTGAATTTTAAACCCCAGGCTTCATAGTTTCTTTTAAATTGCACAAAGGCATTAAAAATAAAAGAAGCCGGGTGTGGTGGTGCACGCCTTTAATCCCAGAACTTGGGAGGCAGAGGCAGGTGGATTTCTGAGTTCGAGGCCAGCCTGGTCTACAAAGTGAGTTACAGAACAGCCAGGGCTATACAGAGAAACCCTGTCTCAAAAAACCAAAAAAGAAAAAAAAAACTATTCAATGTTGATCTATTTACAAATAGGACAAATCTACTTTATGGATAACGTTATCTAGTCTAGTTTAAACACTGACATTAACAATGTGTGCTTACTTTTGCATACATTCTTTGTTCATTCTGCACATCCTGAAGGGCTTGGTTTTCGATCATCTCACTTTGCAAGGATGCAACCATCTTTCCAATATTTTCTGTTGCTGCTATAATGGAGTGCAAAGATTTTTCATCTGCTGTGACTAGTCTTAACTTTTCCAGCTTTATTTCTTCAGATACTTCATTCCATATTTCTCCAATCTGCCATGGCAAAGTTTAAGTTGAGAAAGCTAGACTAAACTGCAGTCAGTGAAAGCAAGCTTCTTCCATAACTCCCTGTACAGTGGTCATCTGTCAAGGCCGAAGCATTTCCTGACTGCTTGGGAGTAAGTTAGACATTCTGAGACGGATGTGGGCACCAGCTACATCTGAGGACTCTGGTTAATAGTTCTTTCCCTTCCATAGCTGTAGACACTATGATTCACGTTTGGCCTTCTGAAATACTCATGCTATTCCTACCTACAGCCTTCTAATGAAAGCTAGGTCATGACGCTGAACCATGAGAGGGCTATTGGGAGAGTCTGGGACATGTGACTCCTAGAAAAGGAATCCTGGTCTTCACCTATATATTTATAACTGAATCTCAAGGTATATATATATATATATATATATATATATATATATATATATATATATATATATATATATATATATATATATATATATAATTTTATTTATTTACATTCCAGTCATGACCCCTCTTGGTTCCCCCTCCTTGAATCTCAAGTTTTTAACTCCACAGTTTCATCATGCCAAAATCTCCATCTCACATTCTGAAAGGAAGGTACTAGAGTACACTGAGAACTAGAGAAACAGTTACGTCATTTAAGATAGGAATTTAACTTGATTTTTTTATTTGAAAAAATAAAAGAGAGACTTATTCATTTACACTATCCAAATATTAACAGAAATAAAATGTTTACTTCAGAGGATTTTCCTGAGACTTCAAAGACATTCTTTACTAAGGGCACTTAGCAGCACTAAGCAGCTTAGTCACTGTTAGGTGAAGTGTGATTGACACATAAAGAAGTGAGAAAGACTACTTTGGAAAGCATTAACACTACAATCAGCAACAACCTGCTTCATTCCAGCTCTAGTGCTTCCCAAACGGTTCGGTTTCTAAAACCGTTAGGCTTAGAACGACTCTGTCTGTAATATTCATCTTCTCCTATAAGCTAGCAATTAGACCAACTGAGAAGTTCATAATGCACATACTGAATTTATCCAGTCTACTCCCAGCCCCTCTTCTCCAGTTCCTCTACTGCCACCCCCAATTCCATCTCAATTTCATGTGCTCTCTTAGAACAAGCAGCCACTCACAGAGCTCACTTAGTACAGTCAGTATACATATGGGTGTAGGACCATCTTCCTGAGCATAAATAACCTATCAGGGGGACAACCCTACAGAAAACAGTCTAGCCCTCTCCTAGCAGCTGTCAATTGTCAGTAACTCCTTAGCTAGGATGGGATTTCCTGCCCACCTCCCTGGTCCATGGTGGGACTTTGGTTTTCTCATGTGTGGGTCCCCCCACCCCGACCCCTGCAGTCAGAGCCAATGTCAGTTTATATGTAAAACCATGCTGCTGTATGACTTGTGGCTTTATCGCAGTAGCATAAAATCTTTTCTTAGGAAAGAAACCCAAGGAATCGTATGTCTACTTAATCAATATGAAACTAGAAAGAGAATACTAGAGTACGAGTATGTTCCGGTTATGGGCACATCTTTTATTTCCCAATTTACTTTTAAAATAATAGATTTTGATTTATTAAAATGGTACTTACTTTAAAATCAAAGTATCTATGTATTATACAGAGGGTGACAAAATCTTCAGCAGATAAGCCTGGTAAGTTTTCAAAATCTATCGAAGTTTATACAGAGAGAATTAGTTTAACAGAAGAAAATCATTTCAAGAATCACCATAAAAACAAATTCGAACACAGACTCCTACAAGAAAACCTTCTTGCAAGTTGTCCTTACAGAGTAATCAGTAGACAACTCATTTGCTTTGGACTGTGGTCAAGAGATTTTACTATCAGAAACTAAAGAACAGATGAGTACCTCTCCCTTAAAGAGTTTTAAAATGGAGATATTTTGGCCCCCATGGGAAAGGATGTGCCTAATTTGGCAGAGACTTGCTGTGCCTGGATGATGGGACATCCAGAGGGCCTCCCAATAAATAAACAAAAAATTGAGATAATCCACATCACTAACATTTAAGCCTAAACATCCTAAATAACTGCATGCCATCCTGCTAGACACTGAAATTGCCCGAAAAGCTAAAAGAACTTCTCTTGGGACTCCACATTCCAAAGTTCTAACCTTGGATTGTGTTATGACCTGGGCACTGAGGTCATGAGGGAACATGCATTTATCATACAAAAGGTCTTTATTCATGTGTGTCACTTATCATACAAAGGGACTTCATTCCTGTGTATCAAGGGGACTCTGTAGCAAAAGCAAGTGCAGCACTACTCGTCACACACAACCTCTTGTGACTTTCAGGGCTTTCTTACCTAGTTTATCCAACACAGCATAAATTTTTGCTCTGATATTTTCAGCAACATCCATAACTGCAATAGATGGGCAGTTAGCAGGAAGGGGCATGGCCTTTTGTTCTTCTTGAAAACTAGTAAATAGAGGTCTCTTTGTATCTGACCGTTGGGAATTATGAAACAGAAGGAAGAGAAGAAGAGATAAAGACCACAGTGACTAAGATTTTATTCTCTATATAAAATGGATCAAATATAAGTATATGCTTAAAAATTAAAACAAATATATAGTGCATTGCTATTTTTTCCTTTATAGAGTTCTGGGAACCCATCTCAGGACTGGTAAGCAAACATTCTATCACTGAGCTCCCTGCTACACTGCCAGCCAGCTCATGGCTACTGTTTTGAAAGCATAAGCAGTAAATGTTTCCCATTCTGTGGCAAAACTATGACTTTCATTTTTCTTATTTATATAAGATTTTTAAAAAATACAGCTATGTAGGGCATAACAGCATATGCCTTTAATCCCAGCACTCAGGATGTAGAACTAAGAGAAATTCTGGGAGTTTGAGGCCAGCCTGGTCTACACAGAGAATTCCAGGAGAACAGGGATTACATAAGGAACCCTATCTCAAAAACAACAACAACAACAACAACAACAACAACAACCACAACCCCCCCCCCAAACCCAGCTATAGTTTTAATTCTTTTAAAGGCTTATTTTATTTATGTGTGCATTTCTCTCTATGCATATGCATCATGTCTGGGGGTGCCAGCAGAGGCCAGAAGAGGGCACTGGCTTGCAGAAGCTTGAGGTATAGGCAGTTGTGATCTATCTGATCTGGGTGCTGAGATTCAAGCTCAGCTCCTCTGAATGAGTAGCAAGTGTTCTTAATTGCGGAGTTTTCTTTTCAGCCTTGGCTAAAGGTGAAATTTAATGTAGAAACCTTGTTAATCATAAAGTTCTAGAAATAGGATAATGTCAGATCAGTAGTGATGTGATAATTTTGATTGGTTTCTATAAATTATGCCATAATGAGAAACTATCTCATGATGTTTTCATTTAAAACTCAGATAGCAAAAATGAAATTAGAGGCAGAAATAATCCGAAGTATAGTTATATTACTAACAGTTTTGCTAAAACACAATTTGAATGTGAAAGAAGATGTACCACAGTATCACAGGCTCTACAATCCCATTACTCATTCTGATACCATCAACCTCTTTAGAACATGGCAGCTAAGACTGATCATCTGATTTATTTTTACGAAAAAGAAACCCCTTTTGTGTAAAAAGAAAACTATAGAACCACCAGGGCACAAAGTACTGTAAGGTTTGTTTGGAAATACTATATTTATCTATCAAATTCTATTGCTAAGGGAAGCGTCCTAAGTGAACCTAGTTATAAAAGCAAGAAGCCCAAGTAAGCTTATTTAGGAAGTATCATTAATTTCTGAGCTAAATAATATAGGGAAATACCACATTTTAAAATAGTCTATTAAACCTGAATCCACCACTAATTTATTACATTTTCTTCTAATTATTCACAACTTATTTTTATTAGAGGAGGGCAGTGGCCAGAGGACAACCTATATCATTGTTCCCCAGAGGCTATCCACTGGGGAACAATGTTTTTGTTTGTTTGCTTGCTTCCCCTTTTGTTTTTTGAGACAGGGCTTGTAATTGGCCCTGGGATACTTGGTTCTACCCTGGGGCTGGGTGGGGAGTGTGGGGGGGGGGGTAAGGCCAAGCACACAGTCCTAGCTCTTGGGAGGAGACTCTAGAATTCACTGTCAAGCCAGTAGAACCAAGTTTGTTTAGTTTTGTTTTATTGTGTTTTGTTTTGTTGTTCTGGGGTAGAATTACAGTCCTGCAAGCACTTTATTGATTGAACTATTTCCTTGTACCCCAAGTACTCACAATTTACGATAAAAAGTCTTTAGCATCTTGTTAGAAGAACCTCATAAAATGGGTAAGCATTCCCACATTCCTGTATGCTTTAAAACTCTAGATAAATCTCTGAATTGTTTCTACCCAAACTTGTGACCACACTTACCAACGATCTTGCCATTCTTGTCCCGTTTTACTCCTAGTTCTTTTTCCTCTTTTCTCCACAGTTTAATTAAAAGGCTGGCAGCAGTCAGGTCTTTCTTCCCCCGCCAAGCATTGACATGAGCAGAAGTTTTAGGATTATCACAAAATTCAACCATTATTCCAAGAATCAGATTACAGAATTTTTTTTGGTTCAACTTTGCAAGGAAATAGAAAATGACAAAAATGTTAATGAATACTGAAAATGAAAGAGACCCTTGGATTATCAGCCAGTGCCCTCTGAGGAGCCTGACTGGAACAATGCCCAATAAGTCATTCGCAAGCATTCATGAGCATAAATCAATACTAAAACAATAAAGAGACTGAACATGATTTTTAAGTAGTGATAAACATACTTCAAGATAAATATGTATTCATTGGGTAGAAATAGAAGGGGAAGTTTTCAAAAATGAGAGAATATCTCTATTTATGTAAAACGGAGCATGGGCGTCAGGTTCCTGTGAGTATAGAATTTTCTCCATCTCCATGACCAAGGCAACAACTCTTATAAGAACTACATTTAATTGGGGCTGGCTTACAGTTTCAGAGATTCAGCCCATTAGCATCATTGTGGAAAGCATGGCAGTGTGACGGCAGACATAGTGATAGAGGAGCCAAGAGTTGTGCATCTTGGTCCACAGGCACCTTCACACTGGCCAGACTTGAGCATATTTGACCTCAAGGCCCACTCCACAGGAATACACTTTCTCTACAAGGCCATATCTACTCCAACAAGACAACTCCTTCTGCTGGAAGCCTATATAAGCTACATGGGAGAAGGAAGCTTTCTTTGCCTGCTTGCTCCTTCTAGAAAGTCCATTCCTTCACTAGCATTAAGGCCACCAACAGATTGGGAAAGGATTTTTACCAATCCTAAATCTGATAGAGGACTAATATCCAATATATACAAAGAGCTCAAGAAGCTGGACTCCAGAAACACAAAATAACCCCATTAAAAATGGGGTACAGAGCTAAATAAAGAATTCTCAACTGAGGAATAGCGAGTGGCTGAGAAACACCTGAAAAAATGTTCAACATTCTTAGCCATCAGGGAAATGCAAATCAAAACAACCCTGAGATTCCATCTCACACCAGTCAGAATGGCTAAGATTAAAAATTCAGGTGACAGCAGATGCTGGCGAGGTTGTGGAGAAAGAGGAACACTCCTCCATTGCTGGTGGGATTGCAAGCTTGTACAACCACTCTGGAAATCAGTCTGGCGGTTCCTCAGAAAATTGGACATAGTACTTCTGGAGGACCCAACAATACCTCTTCTGGGCATATACCCAGAAGATCTTCCAACTGGTAATAAGGACACATGCTCCACTATGTCCATAGCAGCCTTATTTATAATAGCCAGAAGCTGGAAAGAACCCAGATGTCACTCAATAGAGGAATGGATACAGAAAATGTGGTACATTCTGCTTGTGGACGTTGTACATCGTGGTGCGCACTAGGCTCCGCACCACGATGTACAACGTCCACAAGCAGGTTCATCCGGGAATCCACCCCATCATCAGTCACCAAACCTAGATACTAATGCACATGCCAGCAAGATTCTGCTGAAGGGACCCTGATATTGCGGACTCTTGTGAGGCTATGCCAGTGCCTGGCAAACACAGAAGTGGATGCTCACAGCCAGCTATTGGATGGAACACAGGGTCCTCAATGGAGGAGCTAGAGAAAGTACCCAAGGAACTGAAGGGGGCTGCAACCCTGTAGGTGGAACAACAATATGAACTAACCAGTACCCCCTGAGCTTGTGTCTCTAGCTGCATATGTAGCAGAAGATGGCCTAATCGGCCATCACTGGGAAGAGAGGCCCCTTGGTGTTTCAAACTTTATATGACCCAGCACAAGGGAAGGCCTGGGCCAAGTAGTGGGAGTGGGTGGGTAGGGGAGCAGGGGCGGGGGGGGGTATAGGGAACTTTCGGGATAGCATTTGAAATGTAAATAAAGAAAATAATAATAATAATTAAAAAAAGCTTACATCTTCAGGATTCTGGTTGATACTGAAGACCAGCTGATACATCAAGGCTCATGGACTGAATAACTGCTGGATTCTTAGACTTTCCACATGTAGGTAGACATTGATAGACTAGTGGNCCAGCCACTAGGCCATTCTAACAAACGCTTTATATCTGTATTTACATATTTATGTCTATATATGTCTATATGTATATACATGGATACAGATATATAGACTCTAAAAGTTGTTTCTATAGAGCAGTGGTACTTAACTTGTGGGTCATGATCCCTTGTGGGGGTATTGAATGACTCACATGGGCTGCCTAAGTCCACCAGAAAATACAGATATTTACATTATGATTCATAACAATAGCAAAATTACAGTTATGAAGTAGCAATGAAAATAATTTTATGTTTGGTGGTCACCATAACATGAGGAACATTAAAGAGTCACAGCATGAGGAAAGTTGAGAATCACTGCTCTAGCAAAACGTGACTAATACAAATGTCCTTTATAAGACACAGAGCCAGGTGAGGTGGTGCATGCTTTTAATCCTTGTACTCAGAGGCAGGTAGATCTCTTGTGAGTTTAAGGCCAGCCTGATCTTGTACAAAGCAAGTTGCAGAACAGCTAGGGCTACACACACACACACACACACACACAGAGAGAGAGAGAGAGAGAGAGAGAGAGAGAGAGAGAGAGAGAGAGAGAGAGAGAGAAGAAAGAGATACACAGTAAATACTCCATAATATTTAACTTTTAGCAGAGATGTTTTGAAACAGAACCTTAAATCAAATGAGTGGTTGTTGTTGTTTTTTTCTTTACTTTCAGAAGAAAGAAGCAAATGTTAATTGTTGAAACTGATGCAACAACATTTGTAACATTTATTGATTAAATCCACACTATGCCCAACTTAGTGACCTAATCATAGCAAACACATTACAACAATGTATGTAGGAATAACAGGTCAATGAATCATATTAACACATGCACATAGCATATTCACGTACATATTCACTGAGTGCCCCAGACACAGTGTATCACTCATTTAGCCTCCTCACACCGGGCTGAGACAGATGCTATTGTTATCTGGTTTTATAGATGAAAACATTAAGAATATAGTAATGTACAAATTCTCTTGCAAGGACATGATATGATACTGGTAATTTTGGTATGTTTATCACATNTAAGTGGGTTTATTATTCTGTTAATAATGATATACAAANTTTCATGCAAGGACACAAGACTGATAATTTTGGTATGTTTATCAAATCAAAGTGGGTTTATTACTGTTAATAAAATAAAAAGTGTGGAAATTATATTGACATGGCTATGACTCTGCATGAGACTTCCAGATTTCACTCAAAATAAATCATGACTTCCCTCTGTTATAATACTGATTACAGTCCTAATTCAGATCAACGGAACTGACATGGGTTCTCCACAGCTTCAAGGTGGGTGGCTCCTAGCTCACGCCTGACATACCATATGTTCTCATATTACTTCTGGACTGCAGACACTTCTTTAAAGAGTCACCTTTTTCTAATGTTCCCCATAAATTTGATGTTGGGGGAAAGCTGAAAATTTTTGATTGGATGATAGATATAGCTTGTCATAAACTATTTCTTCTCAGGTAGACAGAGTAGAAAGGAAAACATCAGCTAACCTGTGTGTGGGAACATTGACCTATGTAAACTGACTCATTAACCGGAGGAATGATCAGAACCCTTAATATGCTAGTGTTTTTGGGAATCTCTGGGAGGAATTTTATTTAAAACAATATATCGGGCTGGGCATGGCGCACACCTTTATTTCCAGCACTCAGAAGTTAAAGGTAGGGAGATTTCTGTGAGGTCCAGGCCAGCTGATTTATATAGTGAGTTTCAGGATCACTTGGACCACATAGAAAGACCATGTCTCAAAACAAAGCAAAACAACCCAAATCCCAAACAAATAAACAAAAACCCACCACTATATCTGAACATAGTTGGAGGCACGTTTATTCAAGAACCCTGGTTTTGGTACTTGGTTTGGAAAAGGTTAGCATGGATGCATTTATGTCTTGTGCTAGAGTGCTGTGGACATTACTTACTGCCAGTATATCCAAAAGGAGAAAAATCCCTTCCTTTTCAAGAAAATAATCCTCAGAAGCATAACACCCCAAAATGCAGCACCTTCAATTAAAAGAGAGCCAGTCATTCAACAAATCTGTGATTAGAATTAACTTGTAGACCCTCCTTCCATCCACAGCATCGTTAGGTAATTCTTTCACTTATTCCTCTAAACCAAGTAGTTAATTTGTTTTACTTTAAAAATAGAAACTCTGAAGAAGCTCTATAAATGTGGTTCAATTGCATTTTTTATGTGTGTCTCTGTGTGTGTATGCACACACATGTGCATACATGTGTACACGCACACACCCCAGAGAATACTAGAGGTTGGTGGCAGGTGCTTTGCAAGTGGAGTTACAGGGACTTCCCATTGATGATTCTTGAAGACCTTCAGTTGCTGTATCTATCTGTTACTATCTCATTCATGGTTTGGTGCAGCTGAATTATCTGCTGATTCTTGATTACATCCATGCTCGCACTTGACATTTGCTCCAGGGCCTACTCTTCAAGTTCCTGTGGACGTCAGGTAGTGAGGGACTGGGACTACTTCCAGGGCTACTTTTACTGTTTTTCTCAGGAGTTTCCTTAGTAAGCTGACAAAGCTATTGACATTAGTAAGGATGATGATAGTCATTAGTAACAATTATCTGCTTGTTCAAACCTTAGAACCTGCTAGGGTCAGCTTCCTCTGTTCTTTGGTTAAAAATGGTTTCCTTTTAAAACACGAGACCAGTTTTCTTGGGCAATTCAGTGAGTGATTATATTAATTACACTATCTGTGGTTAAAAGATCCATCCACTGTGGGTGGCACCATTCCCTGGGCTATTTATGTCACCCTATCCTTATCTAGGAATGGAGAAAACAAGCCGAGCACAAGCATTTGCTCGATCTCTGCTCTGAACTGTGGATGCAAGGTGACTAGCTGCTTCAGACTCCTGACAGCCTGACCTCTCCAGTGGTGGACTGGAGCTGGGAATTATGAGTGAAAATAAACCCTGTCTCCTCCAAGTGACTTTTGTCAGGCCATTGTGTCACTGAGATTAGAAAAGAAGCCAAGATAGAGGGTTAGCTTGCTTTGTTTTTCTTCCCAGTTTACAACTTTTTAACCTTTAAATAGTGTCAATTCCTGCAATAAATATTTCTCTCTATATAGTACATATTAATTTTGTTTCTCTGGAGAACTCTGACAACATGTAATGCATCTAATTTATCAATTAAAGCTAAGAAGAAAAAGGAACAAGGAAGAATAATTACTATAACAAATGTCCACATATATTTAAAAGTCATAATTACTAAATCAACACAAAATTATAGGAAAGTTAGATGATTGTCACTGGAACAGAGCTGAGTGCCTAAAAGAGCCAAAGCAGAAGCAGCATCCTGCATAGGTAACGGGGAACGGAATTAATCACAACAAACAACTGAGTTTTGAAACGAGTGGCTTTTCTACTTGTGTGGGAGATGGGCTTGGTTACTTCACAAACTCACATTCAGGCTATCTAACAGAGAAGGCCCTGGCTTATCCTGCTGGTGTACTTCTGAGGGAAGAAAGAGTAGCTGCAAACTGTACTTTTTTATACTCGGGCGTTCACTCAGTCATCGTAATACTCACCAAATGCTGTCTAACGTACTGAAAAGAAGGACGTTGTAGCCTAAACCCCTCTGTAAATTCTTGGGGTCTGTTTTCATTACATGAAGAACTATGTCAACTCCTTCAGTACCAAACATTTCCTGTCAAAGAGAGTTGTTTAAATCATTTCTTAGAATATATATATAATTGTTCTGTCCTCTATGTCATCCTATCACTTAAAAAGATTTTTCTACCAGAAAAACAATACTAGCATTGTTTGTTTGTTTGTTTGTTTTTTTCAAACTAGGTTTTCTAGTTTCCAAGCTAGGAATTTAAAACCATTAAAAATTGTACTTATCCGGAGCTAGAGAGGTGGCCGAGTTTAGAGTGCTTGTTGCTTTCTATCATATATGGCTCTCCAGGACCCACATCCATCAAGCTCACAATCATCCAGTTTTGGGGAGTCCAATACCTTCTTCTGACACCCAAGGCCACCAAGCACACATGGCACACATGTGGTGAATGCATACATGCAGGCAAAAGATTCATGCATGTAAAACAAAGAAAGAAATCTAAAAAGCAGTTTGTTTCTAAAGGATGTATTCATTCATTCTTAGTTCTTTATGGTAAATTATAAAGCCAATCACTTTAGAATAAGTGTGCTAGCTTAGTGTTCTTAGTAAGTTTTTCGCTGTGTCTGAAAATGTAAAGCACATAAAACTTGTCCATGGCTTCTTCCACATTAGGGTGTCTTACAGCCTAGAGACTTGTAAATGAATAGCAGGTATCAATATGTATCGTGGCAGATGTTATGTTCTCAGGAGAGGAATAAGTAGATAAGTGACAAGTCACCCTTTAATGACTTATATAAACTTATCAGTACTCAATCTTCTCCCCTTACCAATTCTTTTTCTTACTGCCATGCCATTCTGTTCTAGCCCCTGTTTAGATCATGATTATTATTCTAGATGAGCAGGCTCAGGACTGGAAAGAATAGTATGTTATATGTCAAGGTTTGGAGCCAAACCTATTTTTTCCTTCCTATTGCCTCTCCTTAAAAGTCTATTTATGGTGTTAGAGAGACAGCTTGTTTTCTTTCAGAGGAACTGCATTCGATTACTAGCACCTACATGGCAGTCACACACATCCATAACTCCAGGAGATCCAATACCCTCTTCTGACACTAGTACCAGACATGCATATGCTGCATACACATACCTGTGAGCAAAAGACTCATACATATAAAATATATGTATCTAACATTTTTTTAAAAATCTGTCTAAATTTTTTCTTTCCAATTCTATTTCTTATTGAAATTATCATTTTATGACAGTCAATAGTTTACTATGGCTCTAATGACTATAAAAGAGAATTAAACCATTGTTTTAACATTCTAGTTTTATATATAAAGACAACTGAAACTCGAAGCAATATTTCTGACAATTCAGCCTACTATAGATAGCTGCTTAGCTACTTTCAATCTTGTCATTCTAGTCCTAGGTTTTTACTCAGAAGAGGTGAAAGAATTACATTTCCACAAAAGACTGGATCAAGAGTGTTCACTTAAACTTTTGACAGTCGAAATACAAAAAGTCTAAATGCTTATCAATAAGGTACAAGATAAGCAGATTTTGATAGGTCATAGATTACTAAAAAGGAGTGATACACGTGACACTATGAATATATTCCAGAAACACATGCAATTTCTTTCTGGATAACAAAACCACATACGGAAGACCAAATACTGTGTGGTTTCACTCATATCAGAATTGGCAAAACTAATCTATAGGTGCGTGGCTGTAGAACAGATAAGTAAATGTGATACCTGTGCAAGATTGTACTTAGAGATGTATATTACATGTTCCAATTGGAATATTGGTAAAATGTGTTATGCACATTCAAAAACTCTATTGAAATAGGTATTCAAGCCTTGCACATTATACAGTATGTATGTAACCATACTCTAAAAGTATTGAAATTTAGTTAGGTTTTAAATTTAGTTTATTTATTCATTCTGCATTTGTATGGGAGGTGTGTGTTATGATGCATGTTTGGAGGTCGAAGACAAGTTTCTCCTTCTGTTATGTGGATCCCTAGGAGCACAGGTTGCTAGGCTTAGTTCGAGTGTGTTTAAATGCGGAGTCATCCCATCAGCCCACATTAGACAAGATTAGAAAAAAGGGAAAATCTGTATGGACACTGGGGCCTGGGAGATCTGAGTGTTAGGTTCTACATTACATACCTTCCTTTGGATATCATTTTCACAAAGACCTGACAGAATAAGTAATGTGTCAGACTGGATTTCTAAGGCAATGGCCTCTTCCTTCTCAGCAGGTCTGCTCATCATAGTTTTAAAAATTTCTGGTAAGAGAAAAATTAAAGATTGTAATTATTAAATACATTTTTATTATTTACTATTAGGAAACTCCCTTTTAAGAAGAGTTTTCACATTCTAGCCCACAACTCCAGCAAAATCCTCCCTGCTCTACCAGATGCCATGACTATATCCTAAACCACAGACATCCAACATTTCCTCAGAGCCTGCCCAGCGTGTCAACAGCACCCCACCCCGTTATCACCATATCCCAGCCCACAACTTCAGCAGAATCCCTCTGCTCTACCAGAGGACACACAAGTACCCTGAACGCTAGAGGCCATCCCATCTCCCAGAATCTCAAAATCCTAACCCAGGTGTCACATAGTCTGCCCATATTTCTAGACCAGAAGAATTACCTGACACCAGAGCCACAGGCTGCCCAAGACAGAAGACCAGAAAGGAAATGGAAACCAAGGGGACAAATCCATTCAGCAGAGATAAACTCTGAAGTTGGCCTATAAGTAGCCCACACCCAGGTAACAGAGGCCAGATTCGGAACACAACAACAGCAAGGGCAATATGGCACCACCAGAGCTCTGCCAGCCTCCTGCAGCCTTGGATATTCCAATGCATCTGAAGCACAAGAAAATGACCTTAAAACCAATTTTATCAAGATGGTAAGGGCCCTTAAGGAAGAAATGAATAAATCCCTTAAAGAAATCCAGGAACATAGGCAAAAAATGGGAAGGAAATGAATAAATCTTTTAAAGACACCCAATCAAACCAAGAAAGAATAGGTGAAAGAAATGAATAAAATTGTTTAAGACCTGAAAATGGAAATAGATAGATGCAAGTTGCCATAGTTAAATCAAGAGCAGGTAAACAATTAAAACACACATAGCCCCTATGAAAATAGAAGCAGTCATTAAAAGTCCCCCAACAGCACTCCCTCCCCGTTCCCCTTGTCTCTAGCAGAAGTCTCCTTCTCTTCTGGAGGCCACACTGGTACCCAGAACCCCAAGTAAGACCAAGTCCACAGCCCACCTACACTCTTAGAGCCCTCCAAGCTTTCTTCAATAGCACTCTCTCCCTCACATCTCCATATCTTGGCCCATGACTCCATCAGAAGACATTGCTCTATCAAAGGCCATGATACCCAGACCCCATTAGACTCAATAAAGAAATAGAATTACAAACCAATTTCCACCTTGAACATAGGTACAAAAATACTTAATAAAATATGCACAAAACATTCATGATCAAAAAGATCCACAATCAAGTAGGCTTCATCATTCTTGATTACAGATGCAGGAATGGTTCAACATTTAAAAATTTATCCATGTAATCCACCATATAAACAAAGAAAAAAATTTGGTCTTCGCATTAGATGCTGAAAACCCCTTTGACAAAATCCAACATCCCTTTATGATAAACATAGTAAACACAATAAAGGCAATATATAGAAAGCCAATTGCCAACATCAAAATAAATAGAAACTCAAAGCAGTTCCACTAAAATCAGGGACAAGACAAGGCTGCCCACTCTCTCCACACTTGAAGTTCTGGCTAGAGTAGAAAGACAGGGGGATACAAATCGAAAAGAAAGAAGTCAAAGTATGGCTATCTGCAGGTGATTGATAGTATATATAAGTGACCTCAAAAATTCTACCATGAAACTCCCACAGCTGATAAACACCTTCAGTGAAGTGGCTGGATACAAGATTACCTCAAAGGGAAAATCCCTCAATAGCCTTCCTATACACAAACAACAAGTGGACTGAGAAAGAAGTCAGGGAGGCAACCCTTCACAACAGCCATGGATAATATAAAGTATCTTGGTGTAACTCTTAGTAAGCAAGTGAAAGGCCTGTATGACAAAAACTTCAAGTCTTTGAAAGAAGAAATTGAAGAAGATATCAGAAAATGGAAAGATCTCCCATGCTCATGAACTGGTAGGATTAACACAGTAAAAATGGCCATCTTACCAAAAGAAATCTACCGATTCAAAGCAACTCCCACCAAAATTCCAACACAGTTCTTTACAGACCTTGAAATAATAAATACTTAACTTCATATGGTAAAACAAAAGCTCGGGATAGCTAAAACAATCCTATACAATAAAAAAGAACTTCTGGAGCTATTGCCATCCTGAACTCAAGTTCTACTAAAGAGCTGTAATAATGAAAAGCACATGGTACTGGCATAAAAACAGGCAGGTGGGCCAATGGAGTCAACTGCAAGGCCAAGGTGTAAGTCCACACACCTATGGACACCTGATTTCCAATAAAGAAGTCAGAATTATACAATGGAAAAGTGAAAGCATCTTCAACAGATGGTCCTGGTCTAACGGGATTTTAGCATGTAGAAGAATGCAAATAGATCCATATGTATCGCTTTGCACAAAATTCAAGGCCAAGTAGATCAAGGACCTCAACATAAAACCAGGCACACTGAGACTGAATGAAGAGACAGTGGGGAATAGCCTTGAATACACTGACACAGGAGACAATTCCTTGTACAGAACACTAATAGCACATGCACTAAGATCCACGATTAATAAATGGGACCTCATCAGACTGTTTATGTAACAAGGAAGGCTCAAAGGGGGATGCATGAATCTCCCTGGGAAGGGAAAATAGAATAGATATTCTGGGTGGACTGCATGTGTGTGGGGATGGAAACAAGAGGGATCAGGTCAGGGAGCATGGAGAGAGCCAGAGAGGGAGAGAATGATAGAGTGAGAGAGACAGAGACAGAGGGAAGAGAAGGAGAGAAGGGGAGAGAGGGGGGAGAGAGACCTGGGAGAAAAAGAGAGGGAGGGAGGGTGGAAGGGAAGGAGGGAGAGGGAGAGGGGGAGGGAGGGAGAGGGAAAGAGAGAGAGAGAGAGAGAGAGAGAGAGAGAGAGAGAGAGAGAGAGAGAGAGAGAGAGAGAGGAAAAGAGGAGACTGCTTGTGGACGTTGTACATCGTGGTGCGCACTAGGCTCCGCACCACGATGTACAACGTCCACAAGCAGCTCGAACTCAGCAATCTGCCTACCTCTGCACCAGAGTGCTGGGATTAAAGGTGTGTGCCACCATGCCCGGCTCTTAGTGCAGTGGGAACTCTCAGGAACCTATGAGGGTGACCCTAGCTAACTTCTAGTAATGGTTATAAGAGCCCGAACGGGACATCTCCTGTAACCTGGCAAGACTTCCAGTGGTGGGATTGAGACACCAACCTAGCCACAAAACTTCTGACCTACAATTTGTCCTGACTGCAAGATGTGCTGGTGTATGGGTGGTGCAGAAATTGTGGGAGTAGCCAACCAATGACTGCTCCAACTTGAGACCCATGCTACTAGATGGAGCCCAGTCCTGACACTGCCCGGAGGGCCAGGAAACAGCCCAGACAGCTCAGAGACTCAAGATAGAACCAAACACTACTAGGAAAAAAGAAATCAATGAAAAGATTCTTAATGATATTCTGCAATACTCATTATTATCAGGAACCTAGTATAGTCGCCATCAGAGAAGCTTCTTCATCTGTCAAGTGATGCAAACAGATGCACGGACCCACAGCCAAACATAAGGTAGAGCTTGTATAATCCCATAGAAGAGGGGATGGGAGGATTGTAGGAACCACAGGGTTAAGGACACCATAAGAAAATCTATGGAACCAATGAATCTGTGCTCATAGGGGCTCACAGAGCCTGAACTGACAACTGACAGTGGGAGCCTGCATGGGTCTGATCTAGGTCCTCTACATATTTGTTATAGTTGTATAGCTTCGTCTTTTTGTTGGACTCCTAACATTAGGAGCAGGGACCGTTTCTCACTCTTTTGCCTGCTTTGGAGCCCTTGTGGGACCCTACTGGGTTGTCTCTTCCAGCCGTAATAAGAAAGCAGGTCCCAAGTCTGATTGCAACTTGATATGCCATGTTTAGCTGATAATCCTGGGAGGCCTGACCTTTTCTTAAGGGAAACAGAAAAAAAAATGCATGGGGGCAGGAAAGGTAGGGGGAAGGAACTAGGAGGGGAAGAGGGAGGTAAACTGTGGTTGAGAAGATTTATTATCTATCAAACTATGTGATATATGACATGATTGATATATGTGATATACAATATATGATATATGATATAAGAATAAATTTATTAAAAATCAAAAGATTTTTTAGTTAGAGGAAACATTTTATTATAGAAGGGGCTAGTTTCATTGCATAGTAACCTAGAAGCTGGACAGAGGGTGGTATTTCTACATATACAGCCTCAGTGATATAAAATATAATTATCAATGTTACATAAGGAGAAATGTTAGTACAGAGTAAGTTGAATGTCATTAAATCACAACCTAACAACTTATTTTGACCAATACATTTTGTTTAAAAACATGTAGTTTCATGCAGCAGAAATGAATGCGCCTGCAAATTTGTTATCAAAATATCTGACTGTAAGTTGTTTTAGCTTCCCTTTCTGGTTAGCTGGTAACAAACGTGGAAGACCTTTCTAAGTGTGTACTCCACTTTCATTGTTTTGTTTTCTTTCTTCTTCTATATCTTCTCTTCAAGTCTACAGAAAGAGAACAACTTCTGCAACTTTAGGCAGTCAGATTCCATGAGCTTTAAAAATCCTCTCCTTGAAAATAAGCCTGAAATTGACTCAACAGTTATCACCACTGATCAGGTGGCACTCACAATAGAACTCTCTCAAAAATGGAACTCCCTTTAAGCTTTCAGAATTTAGGAAGTCTCTTTTAAACTCGTAAAGAGCACACTGACATGGTCAGGAAGCTACGGAGTTGTTTCCAAAGAATCCAACAGTCTATTGGCACAGCTGCCTATGGGACTATCCTTTTAGGAGGGAGGGTGGGGAATGAGAGCCCTAGGGACACAGCAGAACTTGCTAGAGATCAGTGCCGGGTCCCCCATGTTCAGGGAGATCTATGTTCCTTTATTAGAGGTATCTACAGAAATCCTGTGACAGCTGGCTACAATTCTCTTTTCAAGATTACCTCATCTTACTTCCCAATCTGGGAGAGAAATTATGGGCCTTTGATCTGGAGCATACAGTATGTTAATAAAGAATAATTTTCTTCATTTTTAAAGGTACCTTGAACTCTCTGCCTTTATTTTCTCTGTTCCATTCTTTCTAAAACATAGCAATAGGGCCAGGGAGATGGTTCTGTGTATAAAGATACTGGGTTGGAAAAGCCTGGTAACGTGTGCTTGATCCTGGAAACCTATGCAAGGTGATGGAAGGAGAGAAGTGACTCCATAAAGATGTCCTATGACCTCCACATGTGCACTGTGGCACATCTGAACACACACACAGACACACATTGTATACATACATACATACATACATACANACACACACATACACATATACACAAATATAAATTATATTAAAATTAAAAAGCCCACAGCATTGCACACACAGACTAGCTAAACAGAATCTCTAATCTCTCCCTTTGAAGTACGAAATTCAAATTCTTAGTTTCTACTCAAAATTTTTCCAGTTTGGTCACTAATTGCACAATTAACTCTATTTCCCCATGCTTGTCTTATGAAACCTGGGCTCTTTTTATGCCTTCTGTGAACATGTTACCGTGCATATTTCAGTACTGTATCTCTGCTCACAATACCTCTTTGCTTGAAAGAACAATCCTTATTCCCCCTTCTTGAAACTATCATCCACTGAATCTCCAATTCTGCTCAAAGTTGAAAACAGTTAAGCCTCTTTACCTTTGGTAACGTTTCCTCTCCACACCACTCGTTAGATGCCTAGCTGAGAGTACAAGGTAAGACATGCCATGGCTTTCTTTTGTTCTTATCAGGGCAAGTCTCTCCAGCACTCTGACTGATATAGTTTTTAATTTCTCTGAGGAGAAAGCGTGTTCACGGATACTGGATTTGCAATGCACTTTCTATATTCTTGAGGATGGGGGACGGAGCTGCTACAAAGCCCTGCTAGGTTAAAAAAGACAAGGCTCCTGCATCTAAGAATTGTGTAACAAAGATCAACTCTGAGTGCAAGGAAAACTGTCCTGAGAGCACTCCCGCTGTTTGCGCCGCTCCCCCTCAGCTCAGGCGGGATCACCATTTTCCCCTGGATATACAAAGATTGCATTTCGAGCTAAAAGCGGAGCCTTCAGACTGGACTTTGTGCAATGGAACGTACATACTTGTGATTAAAATGTACTTCGTGTTGAGATATTTTAATCCCACTATGAACAAAGATAAATTCTTTTACATAACTTTACTTTCAATTTATTTCTTTGAAACTGGGCATGGTAGAGCAGGCCTCTGATTGCACAATTCAGGAGGCAGAAGCAGGTGGATTGTTGTGAGTGTGAGGCCAGCCTTTTCTACACAGCTGGGCCCTGTCTCAACATATATGTTTGTTTTTTTCTCAAGAATATTATAATCAGAGAGCACTATCTCTCTTCTGATTTTGGATGAAAAATATTTTAATAAGTGGAGGAAGCTTTTTAAAACCATACTGCAATTAGTTGGCATCTAGCAATGTTTCCATGTAAATCTTGACTGCCCCCCCCCCCCCGAGGCCTGTGTGTTGGGAAGTGGTATAAAGTTTAAGTGGTGTGACCTACAGGAAGAGAGGGTGATGGGAACCTGGTCTTTTCCTGTTTCTCTTTTCCTTCCAGGCCAGCATGATGTAATGCCTTACCACAAGCTCCAAAACATTAAGCCAAATTACCATGGGTGGAGATCTGTAAAACTGTGAGCCAGTTTCTCCCAGGTATTTCCCATAGCAACAGAGAGCTAACAGGGCCAGAGTACAGATGCTCTTGAGAAGCCAATGCCCAGGGAACTCTAGTTGTCTAACACAAACTGGTGTGGTATTTGCACATGAGACAGGATGTGTAGTGTTGGGTCCTTTGCCACACCTCTGGATTACTGTAATTCCTAGTACAGAGGAAATGTTATGCTAACGATTGTTATAAATTACTACTTACTAAGGACAAGGAAAGTTGTTTTCTGCTCAGACAGACACTTCTGCGGTTGGTTGAATATGTGGGAGTAGAAAGCTAGGCTATAGAGGGCCAACGAAATGGCATTTATATGAAGCAATGCCGGAAACAGCACTTTTCAGAATCAGGAAGGGGAGAGCTGGAGGACTATGTATTTTCAAATAATCAAGGCAAAGCAGCTTGAACTGGAAGTTGAAATTCATGAATTTTCTAGTTTCATTTTAGAAAAGAAAGTCTTGGATACATTTCTCTACACACAGATGTGCTGGTTATTCTGAATGAATTGGAAACTGTATCTGCTTTGAAAATGGCTCTACACTGCTTGGCAAGAGGTGGCAAGTTTATTACCAGATAAATGAGACCTAACAATAGTTCACTTAAAAAGGTATTGCTTAGCTGGGCAGTGCTGGCGCACACCTTTAATCCCAGCACTTGGGAGGCAGAGGCAGGCAGATTTCTGAGTTCGAGGCCAGCCTGGTCTACAAAGTGAGTTCCAGGACAGCCAGGGCTATACAGAGAAACCCTGTCTCGAAAAAACAAACAAACAAACAAACAAAAAGTACTGCTTAATAAAGTAGTCTCTAACTGAGGAAATAAATGTTTAAAGGATTAATGATTATAAAAGAGAATTTCTTGATATCAACAAGATGAAAAAACCCAGGAAAATATGCTCATTGATAAAATCAATTTGTATAAAAATATTTCATACAAAGCTTTCAAAGTTATAAACACCAAACTGTCCCCAGTGGGCTGCCATGCACTTTTTACCTATCAGTTGATGAATAACCCCTCTTTCACAAAGGTCCTTGTTCACAGTCTCATCTTCAAGATAAACCATGGCTCTGAGGAGTCGTAAAGTGTAACGCATCTGGGCAAACTTGTTTCCACGGCCACCTGTACCATGGAAACTGTTACCATGAATGAAGTAGGAATCTGTGGGAAAAATTAATAATTTAATTTATATTAAGAAACCCAAAGCCTGAAACATTTCAAGTAAATGTTCTCATTTATAAACAAAACAACATACAATATATTTAAGGAGCTACTAAAGTCCAATCATCTTTGCTTTTTTTTTTTTTATAGAAATAGTGACCCTTCTTTCTTTCTTTCTAGTCTCAGAGTGAAAATATGCTTCCTAAAATCTTACCCAAAGGTATCACTGCTTGTGCCTCTTGCAATGTTCTGTTAGTAATGCCATATTTTAAAAGTTATTCACATCGGGAGCTAGAGTAATAATCAATACATACTGTACTTCCAGAGAATCCAAATTCAGTTCCCAGCACCCACAGTGGGTGGCTCACAACTACCTGCAACTCCAGCTCCAGGGGCTCTGATACCTTTGGCTTCTACACACAACTGCACTCATGTGTGCACACAAACATACAATAATAAATAATAATAAACATGAGCAGAGCTTTTAGAATTATTTACGGTATCATATGTAGACTTGGGTCATTACTTTAGTTGCCTTCGGCATTCATTTAAAAACAAATCAATTTATCCACTCACTGTTACCAACCCTATGGTGAACATCCTGTCCTTGTCCTGAATGGAGAAGAGGTTCTCTGAGTGACCCACATCATACAGGAGATGTTACTTGAATCTTAGGAAAGTTACCAGATGGACACAATGCACAAACCCAACTGAATTTTTTTGTTAAGTCTGTTAAATTCCACAGTAGCTCAGTTTTAGCTTAACCTGCATTTCTCTTATTACTTCTCTGGTTGAGCTCCTAAAATGTTTTCAGAACATCTGAAACTTTCCGAGTAACATGGCAGTCCCCATTTTTCCTATGCTAGTTAGCTGAATTACCTTCTTGCTAAAATATGTGATTTTAGAAAGTTCAACTTGGATTCCTCATCAAATAGTAGTAGCTGCTTGAGATTATGGCTTTGTATGTTAGAGACTTTGTACATAGTTGTTTGTAATTCTTATAATTGTTTTGTCCATCAACCTTTCCCTTCTGCAGCTTAAGCTCCTGAGTTTTTAAAACAAAAATTTTCTCTCTTGATGTCTATCAGAATGATATTGATCATGTATTCTTTGAGAGTCTTACAGTTTAGGTATTTAGGTATTCACACCATCATTTTGCAATTTTTTTTAAGTGAGAAAAATCTAAATTTTCCATTTTCCTATGGAGGAGCCATTGCTTCCTCCCCGCCCCCATCCTTCTCTCATGGAACATCAGCATGTCTGGAAATGCCGCCTCTTACTGCCCCACTGATTGGTCTATCCCTAGAACAGCGCCCATCATTTAATTACTTTAGTTTTATGGCAGGTTTTGATAAAAAGCAAAGTAAAACTTTCTCTCCTTTTTGAGACAGAGCCTGCGGGTCCCAAGCTGGTCTCAGATCTGTTAGTAGCTAAGGATGTCCTCAAACTTCTGGTCTTCCTGCTTCTACCTCCTAAGTTCTAGGATTATAGGTTCATTCCATCATACCAGGTTCTCAGCATACACTCCACTAACTGGGGTACATTCCTAATATTCTCTTTCCTTTTTGTTGTAATACATTATTTCAAACATTCTTCTATAAGTAGCCTTAGGTTAAGGATTTTTAAAAGAATTCAAGCACCATTGTGTGTTATGATGGAGTCCAGGTTAAATTTTTGCTTTGCTTTTATTATGTGGTCAGAAACACATTATGTAACTTCTCAGACTGGGTTCTGCTTATCTGACAAACCAGAGGTAGAACTGCATGAGGGACTCTGCAAAGTGAGTGAGGACTTTGTGCACACAGGAGGCACAAGTAACTGTTAGCTTCTTATGAGGCAGCATTTCCCTTTTGCCTTGGAGTATTCTGTAAATATAAAACAATGTGAACGATGTTCAGAATTGTTTTATCTACTAATTTAATAAGGTTAAGTTTAGCAACTTAATGTATTAGAAGCTATAACATACAAAGGATAAAAATGTTATGCCTTTGTGAATGAATACATGATTTTCTTCTCTATTTGTGAGACAGGTTGCTCAGGCTTGTCTTAAAGTCATGGGATCAAGGGAGTCTCTTGTCTCAGCAATAGCTGGGACTTACAGTCTGGGTCTGGCTACTGCTGATGTAATGAAAATGCATCCTACAAGATTCTTTCCATCCAGGTGCGTGGGGAATGTCTATAATCCTAACACCCAGGAGGCTGGGGTGGGAGGGTTAGGAGTCTGTGCATAGCCTAGTGAATTCTATTGAGTCTTTCCTTTAGGATTAGGAGTCTGTGAATAGCCTAGTGAATTCTACTGAGTCTTTCCTTTCTCTTTCTCACACCCCAACACGTTCTAGAGGAAAATCGCATCTTCCTGATCAAATTTGTAAGCACATGAATATATTTATTTTCTAAGAATTGAATAAAATAACAGTTGCAAATTGAGGCTTTTCTCTTTGACAGACAATATCTTAGAGCTAGAACTTGTGGCTAGATAACTAGATTTTAAACATTATGAAATTATTTGGGGATTTGTGTCCACTTTAGTCTAAATGTATTTTCAGCAGCTGCCTGGTACTCAGTAGACAATGTTTGTTGGATGAATATACTAAAATATTGCCCAGATAAATTTCCCTCCCAATTATAATCTTTGTATAGGCCTCATAATACAAAAATATGAAGAAAATTATATATATATATATATATATATATATATATATATATATATAATTTCTTTTACACATTTACTAATCATATTTAGGATCTTGGTTAAATAGTAAACTTTGAAATCTCAATGTTGTAAGAGTCTGTTTTATCTTTAATATGTGTAAGTGTGGTGTCTACGTGGGGCCCTACATGAACACAGGTGTCTGCACAGGTCACTGAACGCACTGGGGCTGGAGTTACAGGCAACTGTGTGCTCCCTGACACAGGGGCTTGGAGCCCAACTCAGGGACTCTGAAAGAACAGTAGGTGATGTTAACTTCTGAGCCATCTCTCTAGCCCTAAAATCTCAATGTTTATTAACTCATATAATCCACTCGAAGAATGAATTCGGTATTTTGGTTTACTTCAATGTAACTACTGCTTCTCTGTGCAAATACTGAGAGCTCAGTTGAAATGCAGACCAGAGTCCTGAAAGATATGAAGGGCACTCACCCTCATGCCCACACCATTCTAGAAATGCAAGGATCCGAGCATTGCCGTGGCATGACATGTACTCTTCTATTAACAAAGGAGCCACGGAGGACAAGGTGGCAATTGCATGCAGTTGTAGTTCTTCATACTGTGCTGCAGACCACTCGATAATTTTGAGTCTCTCAGGCTTTTTCACATAGGTAAACAAAGCCAAAATAACTTTGCCATCGATTAATAGCTATAAGAAAGGGCAGAATGTACTTTGTTAGGGGCATAATTAAAATAGCTTTATTTAGCAAAATAAAATACAAGATATTCAAATTTGATATTTTAGTGACAATTTCGAAATATTGCACTGTCACAGATAGCCCAAACGAGAGAGAGAGAGAGAGAGAGAGAGAGAGAGAGAGAGAGAGAGAGAGAGAGAGAGAGACACTAGCCACCATCCAGGACAGCTGTGCAACACTAAGAGCAATGAATCTCTTTCCTGGGGTGTGAGCTCTTCAGTCAATGATAGCAGAAAATGTACATTCATCGTTTTGGAATATGCTTCTATATATAACAAAATCATAGAGGTAGGAGATTGGAGGCAAATAAATGGGTGGTGTTTCTTTCCTCCTTTTTCAGTTTCTTCTATTTACAGTGCTATGGATTAGAGCTGGGCCCTTGTGCATGCCAGTCCTACAGCCTCCCACTCACCTGCGCCTCTAGCCCTCGAAGGCACATAAATGTAAGAAGAGGGCACTGCAAGCTAATTGTTTCTTATGTACAAATGAAAGAATTGATATACTGTATCAATGACAGTCAGGTCACAAGCCATTTTTAATTAGACAGTTTAAGATTTTATAATTCCATTGAACCTAGTATTTCAATAAAAAATTAAAACATGAGAAAATATAAAATGACCAATGGCAAAAGTGGTTAATATAATCATTAATACTGGTTGATGTATATTTCAGTTCATGAAAAAGTAAAACACTGTCCTATATAATACTATTTTTCCTACTTACTTAACACTAGTCTATGAACAATTATGAGGGTTTTTTTAAAAAAATTCTGTACTGAATTCACTACCATGTCACTTCAAGGTGTACATTGAAAGAGAATGAGACTGTGAGTTGAGTCAGAACAAGAATATTAGTTCTAGCATCTCTGTGAAAACTCAGTGGGCAACATTTGAAATACTATGTGACACAGAACATAGAAAGAGAGATGGGTGAATGAAAATGAAAGATGTTAGGCTTGTGTGGAGAAAACACAGAGTCACAAAGGTCTGAGACCAGCATAGCAGAGGTCAGCTGTTACTGTCCATTACATCATCCTTTCCAGAGAGTCAGAGGAGACTGATAGGCAATGTGTGCGGCCTGTGTCTGTGACTTAGTGGTGGAGTGCCTGCCTCAGTGGCAGCAAGGACAGGTGTTCAATCCTGAGTAACAGAGGGAGGGGGAGGGGTGGGGAAGTGGGAGGGAAAGGGAGAGAATGGTTTAGGCTGTGTGAACTATTTTTGTTTTATGTTCTCCTAGTTAGGAGATCTGAATATATTGCTCAATCTCAACTTAAACAATTTTTTTGGTGTGTGTGGTTCAAAGTTATCTTTTGAGTTTACTGTGTGCAAAGGACATTTGAAAGGACTACCATTTGAGCTGATAAGGTCATTATTTTCTATGGTACAGAAATGAATTGGTTAATGAAAGATTTGCAATCATGATTTTAAAAATACTATGCTATAATATAATATAATATGCTGTTTATTAACTTTTCTATTTTGAGTCATCTTTACCTGTACGGTAGCTAAATCTTTACATAAGATCACAATTATATTGAATAGCAACTTCTTCAGCTCAAAATCTTCATAGCAATTAAAGAGCTTAAGACTTTTTACCAAAGGGTTTTGACTTTTAACTGTGAGAGAAAAACACAGGGAGAGACATGAGAGCTAAAGTTACACACGAGACTCACCAGGACACTCACAAAATGCTCAAGATGGTACAATTTTTTACCTTCATTAAAAGTTGCAAATAGTATCAAATCCCTGGTAAAGCCACATTCCTATTACAAACACACAAAACAAGCAGAAAGGTGAAATTGGAATGGCAATCAAGCTACGGGTGCCCAAAGCTGCCTACTATTCAATTTCCATACTGCAGTTAATTTGCATTTATAATCCTACTAATAATGAACAAAGCAGAAAAGCACCACCATGGTTAGGCATCTTGAGTTCACTTAATTTAAACTTGCCGAAGTTTCTAAGAAGTATTTAATATTAATCCTTGAATACCTGACATGCTATGTGAGCAAGTGAGTTGTCAGCACACGCCCACATAGTTCTTATCTCTAAGTTATACTACAAGAGCAGAAAGGCCAATTTTTTTCAATAGCTTTTCTTTTCAATGTTACCTTTATCCCAGTCACTCTGTACATTAAAGGTCAAACGGAGCACAAAACAGCACTATTTAACACAAAATACACCCCAAAGACTGACCAGAGCTGCAAATATCTCAGCACAGGGAACTCATTTTTGACAGTCATGCTGACTGGACTTTGCATATTAAGCAAAGTTTACAGGTGCACGCAATGCTGGGCTTTTGCATTGACAGCATGTTTTCTCTCCCTCTTCAGGATTGACATGGCTCCTTTAAAAATGTAAGACTGTTGTTGCTTTGGCTTATATTCATGCAGTTACTGGAATGTTGACAGTGGCAGAACTCACTGACTGGCCATAGTCTGTCAGACAAACACAGGGTCTGTCTACATATGGAAGACTTGACTAGGTGTTGTGTCGGACTGCTCATGTGTTTTCACAGTATGAATCCCATGACTTTTCTTATGTTGGAGCACTTCATGGACATCGACAGGTATTGGGACTTTTGTAGGTAGTATAGTAATATGACTGATGTGTGGCTATTTTGATTTTAATCATTCAATTATTTGTCCACCATACAGTTCAGGGCAGGGCTGGATAGATGGCTGAGGAGTTAAGGAGTGTGGACCTGGGTTCAGTTCTCAGAACCACTCAGGGGGCTCACAACCTCCAGTAACTCCAATTCCAGGGGTTCCGACACTGCCTTCTGCCTCTGTGGGCACCTTCACTCACAGGCAAGCCTACACTCACCCACACATACACAACACTAAAGTACTGAAATAATTTTAAATATAGGGAGAATTGGTTTCTGATATGGCTGGGTAGTTATGATGATATAATCTTTGAACAAAAATATAAAAAGCATCAATCTTGTGCTTCTCTCTTAGCGAAGAGAAAGTAGACATTGGAAGAAAGTTCGAACTTTGATAAAGACTAAAAATCCACTGTGTAGATTTTCATTCCAACTCCTTTTAAAACAGGCTTTTAGCACAACAGCAATCCTATTCTACACCTTGTGTATGGATGCTAAACTACAGTCTAAATGGACCCAGGAATCAGAGGACTGAAGCAACCACAGCCACTAGAACAAAAGCTATCTCATAGAGGAAAAAGCCAGAAGCAGAATCAAAACACGCACACAAATGCTTTGACTCTGACTGCTGCCTGGCCTGTCCAAATACAGATAGTTCTACATATGGTAACTGAGGCTAGAAGAACCAAACTGACATATGCACCATAATCCACCATAGGTATGAATGCAGACAAGTCCATCGTCTACTCATAATAAATCGGATAAAGTACTCTTCAAGGTCTATGTCAGAATGCATAGCAAAGATACTCATAATGAATGGGCATACAGAAGCTACATAAAGTAGAAATGGTGAGAGCGAGTCAAAGGGGACCAGGGGTGCAGCTCAGTGGTAGAGTCCTTGCCTACCACACAGAAAGCCCTGAGTTTGATCTCCAGAACTGAAGAAAAAGAGAAAGTCTAAGATCTGAAATACAAACACACTAGAAAGGGGTGTTTGTACAATGAATGAGACCAGAAAAATTAGTTAATTTAAATATATAGACAAATACAACTACCCTACCTGTGGACTAGAGAGAAAAATTCTTGCAAACAGTGACTAGAAGTCTACAACCATATGAGACCATTTCAAAAACTAATTGAGTGAATTAATATTTGGAATGCTAGACCAAATTGGGAGAGAAAATAAACTAAAAACTATCGATGAAAATAATGACCCAAATTAGTTCAAACTTGCTGAAAAAAATTACATATGTAGGACACTCTATAAAATATGAGCACAAAAGTGATAAACGTCCTGGTACACTTAATAAACCTGCTGAACATCAAAAATGGGGGTTGGGAGGGAATCTTGAAAACAGAATTTAAAGGACACTTTCATATCAGGAAGCAAGAATTCCAAATAACCAGTACTTACCAGGAACAGCAGAGAGCAGAAGACAGTGGAACATTATCTTTCAAGTGCTAATAGAGATTTTTTCAACCTAGAATTCTATATGCAATGAACATAAATTTCAAGAATTAAGGTAAATTACTGATAATTTTAGGTAAAAGAAACCCAAGAGACTTTCTTGAGAGCAGGAACCAAGTTTGTACCACAGGAAATGATAAACTTCTTTCAGTGAAAAAAAATGAAGCAAGATAGGCAGGAACAAAAGAAAAACACCAGAAATAATGAATATGGAAGTGCTGAAATATACAGAGCAGCTGCTGGGCTCCCAGTGGAACGCAACAGAGTGGTGGCAGGATGGAGGGGAGACATTAAAATACAGTTTAACAGTGCAGTAACACAGGAAAATACTAAAACAGAATTTAGAGTACCCCCATCACTTTCACCGTTAAAGTTAATAAGATCGGTGCGTACTCACAATCATCGGCGCTCCAGGGTTCTGAGCTATAATTGTGGTGATAACTAATATATCATTTCTAAGCTGACGCTCATAGTGACTATGCCCCCTCACAAAGAGGTTTTTAAATACTTCCTTCAAAGCCCTAGAAAATAAAATGATAGAAAATGATATCGTTATACACAAAATGTTTGTGTTTCTTCAAAATTTGTTTGTTGAAACCCTCCCTTGTGTGAAGTGTATTGAGAAGGTGGGTTTAGGAGAATCAAAGGTGGAGCCATTATAAAGGAAATCAAGGTCCTTACAGCAGGAAGCCCAAGTGCTCTTGCCTGGTTCCTTGCCCAAGCACGCTCGCTCTTGCCCAGTCCCTTCCCTGTGAAAGGAGGAGTCAGCCTGCTGTCCAGAAGGGCATGTTTATGGCAACTCAGCCATGCTGGCACCCTGAACTGACTTCTACTCTCTAAGACGGTGAGAAAACGATTTCTGTTGTTTTTAAACTACAAATCTCTGAATCTCTGAAGGCTGGACTAAGACATATTTCTAAGGAAAAACTTATGCCTTTACCAATAAGATCCTACTTTTAATTTTAGTCTTTGCCCAAAGTATTTCTCTTCTTTTATCTTTCCCAATCTGCTTTGAATTCACAACAACGTGCCAGAAAAGAACCCACTGATCTAACTGCATACAGCTGCCGACGTGATAGCTCTATATTTTAATCCCATCCCCTTAAAGCCATCCAAAGCTTCTCTTTATTCTCAGGCTAGGTCCTCTCTTCCAGCAGGCTTTCTGGGGCTCTGCTGATAGGTTCTTGCTCTCACAGGAGCCTCAGCTCTAAGCAGTCTGCTGTACTCTTCCGCTCCCATCATACTCAACTTCTTTCAGTTCCCCCATCCACACCCCCCCCCCCAAATGATTTTTACTTCTACCCTATGTGTGATGCCCTCTGCAAAAGTCTGTGACTCACTCCCCATCTCTGAGATCCTGCTGAGGTTAATGGGCACGAGGAAGCACAAACCAGCTCAGTTCCAGGTCAGGCTTCTTAGGAGACAGTCATAGATTTTACATCTTGGGACCCATCTGCAGTTTTCTTTGTAATAACGTTATATTTCTTATTTAGGCATTCACTCTGCCTAGTTTGTGGTTCTGTGGGAATGATGGCAAAAGAGTGGAAGACAGCACCCATAGCTAGAGAAGAGCTAAGTCCTCAGTTTTGCTGAGATCTGAATAAAGTGGCTCACTTTTAAAAAGTTGCATCCTCATCAGCCGGTGTTCTAGTTTCTTTTCTGGGATAAAACACTGACTAAAGCAACTCAGAGGAGAGAATGGCTTACGTTTCCACGTCACAGTCCATCACTGAAGGGAAGTCAATGAAAGAACCCAAGCAGAAACTTGATGGCAGAAACCATGGAGGAAGTATACTGGCTGGCTCACTCATAGGCTCATGCTTAGCTAGTTTTCTTGTACAGTCTAGAACCACTGACTACGGAATGGTGCTGCCCACAGTGAGCTAGGCCATCTTATACTAGTTACAATAAAGACAGTCACCCACAGACACACAGGCCATTCTGATCTGACCAATCCCTCTCCGTCGACTCTCTTTTCATCAGTTAGAGACTGTGCCACATTAACAGTTAAAGATAACTAGGACAGTAGGGTTGGGTTTGTGGGTCACATGACAACAAAAATACATTCACCCATATTATTATAAAAATGATGTGTTAGCTTGCAAAAATCTTTCATTATGTTTATTATACTTTCTTTTAATTGCTTATGTACTTATTTTTGTTTATAAATGTAAGAGAAGGTCCATTCAATTTTTTAATTAAAAATTTACTTTAGAATACGTGTGTGTGTGTGTGTGTGTGTGTGTGTTTTGCTTTCAGGTGTGTCTTCACTACATGTACATGTATGTTACCAAGGGAGGTCACAGAGGGCATTGGATCCCCTGAGACTGGAGTTATGAGTAGTCGTGAGTTGTCATGTGGGTGCTGGGAATCAAACCTAAGTCCTCTGCAAGACTTAACTGCTGAGCCATCTCTCTGGCTTTTATTTTATTTTATTTTTTAAATAGAGTCTCACTATGTAGCTCTATTTGGCCTCACAGAGATGCCTTCCTCTGCCTCCTAAATTCTGGGATGAAAGGTACGTTGCTTACTATACCTAGGCTTTAGTGATATTATTATAATCTCAGACTGACCCAAGCACAACAGACAATAACCACGTGTTAAATAAGTGAATTACTTGAAACTTTTTTGAATACTTGTGCACATTTTACTGACAATTTTAAGTATACAACTGGAAAGGTAGTAAATACTAATCAGAAACCTAATGAATAAATAGTTCTACAAGTCTAATTTTTACTTTATCCACCTGTAGAGGCACAATTTATCTATGTAATAAGACACTTTTAGAGCATCCTAGAGACAAATGTCTTCTCCTGGGCATGGAGTCACATAGTTTTCAGTACTGGGGAATTAAAAGGAGACCATCCTCGCTCAACTATATTGCATGTTTCAGGTCAGTCTTTCTACATAAAACCTATCTCGAAACTCACAATACAAAAAAAATTAGCTTCTTATTGCAGGCATAATGATTTCCTTCACTGGTAAAGTTTACTATTGTGTTATTCAAATGCTGATTACTTTGCCCTCATATCTTGTTTCAATCTGGACATGGTCTTGTTATGCGCTTACTCTTAAAAGCTCCTGTCTCAAGATTGTATAAACACTGCTCTTCATTTATTCTCTGCCATGCCAATAAAAGCCAACAGCCAATACAGAGCTTTAGAGAGAATAGGTGAGACTTCCAGTTCTAGGCGAGGCTGAGAAAGGGTCAGGAAGTGAAGAAGGGAGCTCTGAGGGAGGTGGAGCAACTATCAGAAGAGGAGAGCTGGATCAAGAAAGGATAAAACAATTCAGGTAAGATGGGAATGTTGTCTGGGAGTAAGTCTGACTAGCTTGGAAGTTTATAATGGAGTAATAATGGCTCAAGGCAATTTAACAAATCTTAGTCTTTCTATGTGGTTACTGGGGAAATAGCTAGCTAAGAAATACAGCTACCAGATTAATTTATTGATTATATAATATTAAAAATAATTCTTTTTATAAATTGTGCTCCATGTTGGGCACTATTTGTTTTGGTAATTGTTATTATGGGGTTTTGCTACATCCCCTTGTTGCCTTTAAATATCTATTAGGGGTTTCTACACCACTTTAGATCATTTAATTCCCAATTAAAAGACACAGAAACCTTTATGTTTATAATAAGCTTTAGAGCGCTAGAACTGGGCAGGTATCAACTCTTTCTGCAATTTCGTCTACTTCCCTGTGGTGATCCTCAAGATATCACTCACCATGTTCCTCCTAGGCGCTCCTACTCCAGAAGGCCAACCCTCAGAGCCATGTTCTCACAATCCACCTTTTCCATGGTGGTTTCCTTCCTTCCTCCTCTCTCCCTCTCATGGTCCCTACCTCTGATCCTAAGCCCAGGAGTCTGCTCCTCCAACCCAACCCAGGCTATAGGGATCCTTATTAACCAATCAGGGATAACTTGAGGGGCAAAGTTTACATAGCATCATTTGGTATGTGTTAGGATCTCCTCCTCAGGGGCAACCAGACCTTGGGGGCCAATATTTAGTATTTGAATACATAGCAGCACCAGACCAACCCCCTACAACTTAGTATGGAGATTTCATGATCCGCAGCCTTCAGATGGATCAGAATTTAACTGAGCGCAGATTCAAAGTTGTGGTTATCTATCATTGGCTATGCTTCAGGGCAGAAGACATTCCTATCTATCTACATGCACTTACAGCAGGCATTCCAAGTTACTAAGCTGTTGTATAATTTCCTCCTTTGAAGATTTTTCCAGTAAATTCCAAAGTACTTCTGATGAACGAAATAAAAGCTGTCCTGAGGGGTCTGGGTCATTGAGATGAGCACAGATTCTGCTGGCTGCTTGGGCCTTCACCATTAAAGTGCAATTAACTCCTGAAAATGAAATTTAACAAACTATTTACACTGCATACTCTGTTAGAGCAAAAGGTCGGACAGTGAAACATTTAAACTCAGGAGTGCTATACACACCAGAAGTAGAGAGATGCTGCAGGACTTTCAGAACCCAGAGCTTCTCGACAAGCTGATTCTCAAGCAGGAGTACTGACTGGACCATTGCCTTCGCCAGTCCACCAACCTCTACCATTTTAATCTTGTATGACGAGCTCACCTGCTGGTAGCCTAACACAGCAACACGGGCAGTTATTTCACAAAATGATCATTTAATAAGAGAAACAACTTCAAAAACTTTTTAAAGGATGTGCGACATTTATACCTTGTACAGCACCAGAATGAACAACGTTTTCTACAAAGGGCAAGATGATATTTACTTATTCTTTACAGGTTATTAAGATCTGTCTTTCAACTATTTAGCTCTAGATGTTGTAGCACGGTATCATAGCAAAAAGAAAGTCATAAATAATATGAAAATAAATGGACACGGTTGTGAGCCATAAAATTTAATTTGCAGTACTCTGGTTTTGTCCTGTGGGCCTCATAGTTTTGGGCCTTGAAATAAATGCACAGATTTTGGAAACAACCTTAAATTCTAAAAACCAAACAAACAAAAACCAAGAACCAAAACAAAACCAACAACAAAACAAACAAACAAATGCAACTATCTGCCAGGCCAAACAGAATGGTGGACAAATACTTTACATTTTTCACTCTATGGGACAAAGTACTGCTTCCACTGTTTCAGGGGATAAGGATTACATCACATCAGTGGTAAATGAGAGGGGAGAGGTAAATGATTGTGAATACACAGCTATTTTTGGGTAGCTGAACAGCGCAACCTCACAAAAACTTCATTTTGCCACAGGTCCTACGAGACCCTACCACTTTTGCTGGTTGCACAGGTGCCTGCCTTACTATGTTTTGTCACAAGGATTAAAGAAACCACAGTGAGGTGAAGCTATGTTTTTTCAATGACCTCACTTATAACTTCTTGATATCTTAACCTTTGAAAATAACTAGATTCTTTAACCTTGGCATAGTTCTGAGTTGTCTGTCAGTTTGCCTTAATTGTTTCTGAGACATAAACATGTCCCTGTCTATTCCTGGGATGGGTTATGTAATTATTTAAGAGATTTTTGTGTTTCCTCTTTAAGGGCTGCTACCTGTTTACCTGCGTTCTCCTGTATTTAAGGTAGTTATTTATGTCCTTCTTAAAGTCCTCTATCATCATCATGAGATGTGATTTTAAATCAGAGTCTTCCTTTCCAGTGTGTTGGGGGTATCCAGGGCTTGCTGTGGTGGAAGAACTGGGTTCTGATGATACCAAGTAGCCTTGGTTTCTGTTGCTTAAGTTCTTGCCCTTGTCTCTCGCTATCTGGTTATCTCTGGTGTTAGTTGGTCTTGCTGTCTCTGACTGTGGTTTGTCCTTCTTGTAAGCCTGTGTGTCAGTACTCCTGGGAGACCAGTTCTCTCCAGGAGGAATCTGGATATGGAGATCTGTGGCACAGGGTCAGCTCCAGGGCGCAGATGGAAACCGGAAGGATCCTGTCCCAGGTTCCTCCACAGTTCCTGTGTCCTGAGGGCTCTGGGTGGGTCCCTCTTGGGTCAGGTATTTGAGCAGAAGATATTCTTAATTTTAATTCTATTTCTTTTGGTGTATGTCTGTGGCAATGTGTGCCATGACCCATGTGTGCTATGGCATGTGTGTAGAGGTCAGAGGACATCCTTAGACTTGGTTCTTTCCTGTGACTCTGTGAGTCCTGTTGACTGAGTTCAAGCCACCAGCCTTGGCAGTAGACACCTTAACCCACTGAGCCATCTTGCCAGTCCTGTCTTCTTTTCTTTAAAAGACATCACTATATTATATTGCTGAGTTAATTCTAAGCTTGTGTTCTTAATCACAACTTCTCATGTATGCTTCAAGGATTTTGCTTTTCCATTTCCTATTTAGGAGCTTCTAGCTTGCTTACCTACAAATTTCATTTCTACATCATAAAGCTAATAACAAATCCCATGTAACTGTCCTTTGAGTTTGCTTCCAGTTAAGCTGTCTGACATCTTGTTTTCTTTATCATTTCAACTCTAAATATGAGTTTGAAGTGACTGCTTCTGTTCTCATGATCCTTTCATAATGCTGTAAGATCACCTTCATCAATAGATCTCAGACATTAACTACAACTTTCCAGGTATGACATTAGTGTGAATTTTCCATCCGTCATTACATTGGGATGGAAGGTTTTGTCATTTCATGAGCTATAGAGATGCTGTCATTTTAGGGGATGATTACAAATAATTATGGTGTATGACAGGGAGAAAATTAAATAGGGAACTCAGACTCAGGCATTTCTATCTTTTTTCCTTTTCTTTATCTTTCTTTCTCTCTTAGATAAAGGGGAAGGTGGTTGAGAGGAAAAGGGGAATATATAAGAAATTATACAAATGGGGATAGATTACAGAATCTACTCTTAAACCAAATTAAATGTATAGCTATAATCTTACACTGGTTGAGACCTTTATATATAGATGCAGAATTAAGGTTGTATTTTGTTATACTGTTATAGAATTTTGTGTAGTGATACAGGTGTAAGACTTTCATTGGTATAAATCATTGTGTTGCTACAAAATTTAAGATTAATTCTGTTACTACATGGCATATGTATAGTTCAACTCTTGTACAGATATTATGCCTAGGCAACTCATTTTATTTATTTATTTATTTATTTATTTATTTATTTATTTATTTATTTTTTTCGAGACAGGGTTTCTCTGTGTAGCTTCGACTGTCCTGGCTGTAGACCAAGCTGGCCTCAAACTCAGAAATCCGCCTGCCTCTGCCTCCCGAGTGCTGGGATTAAAGGCGTGCACCACAACGCCCGGCTGCAACTCATTTCAAAATACAAGGTTTAGTCGCAGTCTATTTAATGTCTGCTATTGCAAACTGTTTAAAATAATTAAGTAATGCAAATTAATAGTCAAACTCGTGGTCATATTAGATACTAGTTTAATTAATTACAATAAAATTTTTTGATGTTATTCAAATAGAAAATAGCTAAGAATAAACAATATTTGACAACTCAGATATGCTATAAAGCCTCAGAGATCCATAGAATATAGTATTTAAAATTATTTCATTATCAAAAGATCTTTTGACTACGAGACAGGTCTGAACTTGACGGTACCTCCATTCCATTTCAAAGAAGATGATGAAGACCAAAGGAGCTGCACTGGGTCTTGCTTCAACTGTAGCAAGCCAGCTACTAGGCAATGAAAATGTCCTAATTTCATCTGCAGACTAAATGCAGGATAGTCGACTGTTAAGCTCAGCTAAGATAGGGTAAGCAAATCCTTCATAATTCCTGCTTCATAAAAGGTCTGTCAGATATTCTGAGCCAGAAGGCTGAAGATAGATGCTCCAATGTTATAGAGAATTTCGAGGTGGTCAGCTGTCTCTGTCATTTCTATAATCTTTGGAAGCTGTATTCCTGTACTTCCTACACACTCTGGTAATTTTTATTCCTTCTCAGTTCTCCGATGGGATTGAAGATTAGATATTCATAGTCTTACCATAAACTTAAATTGTTTAGGATATAAGAAGATTTTATAAATCTAAGAAGATGGTTTTAAGTTGGTAAAATATGTTAGAATAGAAAATGATTTAGATACAGAACTCTGAACTCACTAAGATAGGATAGATGACAGAATACTCTAGTTTGTCAAATATATAAGGATTGGATATTTTAAATATCTAAATGCTTTCATAACTGTTATAATTGAATTCAATTTATATTAGCTAGAAAGGAGCCTTTTATTGAACTAAAAATGGGAATTATACAGAGAAAATCTTGTGTAGTGTATGGATGCATCATCTGTCAATGAAAAAGCCTATGGCCCATGGCTTAGGCAGAAAGCAGAGGTGGAACACCTGGGAGGAGAAAGAATTCTGTGAGAGAGCCAGAGGCAGGAGATTTGCTGAAAAGATGTGAGGAGATGGTACCTGAGCACAGGTAACCAGACATGGCAGAACGTAGAAAAAAAAAATGGGATATTTTAAGTTATATCTAGTCAGAGAAGAGCCTAGCTATATGGCCAGGGTATTTGAAAATATATTTTGAGTCTGAGTCTTATTTCTGAGAGCATGGGACTGGGAAAAAGAACCAGAGTCTAAATTCAACACATGTATTTGAAACTAACTGTTGTGACACTCTCACAGTGTTTGATGGTTACAAACACAAGGCTTCTCTGCAGTGTGTTCTTTCACACACTTGAAGGGAACATGGACATGGAGGCTTTCTCACACTGTTTACACGCATGATGCTCCTCTGCAGTGTAATTTCATGCCTGTCTCTGAATAGAAGACAAGCCACATGCTTCTCTACTTTGCTTACGCTCACAGACTTTCTCCCCAGAGCAATTTCTTTCACATATTAAAAATGAAGAGGAACAGTCAAAGGTTTTACAAATACACCTCACATTGCTTACATATGTGCTTCCGGATATGTCTGAATGCCTGGCAGTCTCATGTAGGTGTTCCCATTTTGCTTATTTATATATGGCTTCTCATCATGACGTGCCCTTTCATGTTTTGGAAACTCTGGGTATGGCAATGGTTGTTTGTGTTCATTGCATTCATTTTTGTGGTTCCTCCTCTCTTGACACTCATCTATTCTAGTGTGAGCTGGCTGAACTTTGGAAAGTACATTTGGAGATGAAAAAGCCAACATCCACTTCTCCACAATGCAGGTTTCTCATTGTTTATGCCATGTGGAATTCTCTTGTTCAGAATAAAACCTAGAGTCTGACCATTTCTCTACACTGCTTACATTGTCTCATGTTCATAATTTCTCTACCATTTGACCTTGTAGGTTTCTCCTGAGGTTTCTGTTTGCGCTACACTGTTCTGGCTTTCTCCTTTTTGACATGTTCTACTTCCTTGGTGTTCCAGGTTCAGTTCTTGGCTGTTCTCTCCTGCAGCCTGCAGCATACATGGGATCTTAATGATGGAAGTGCCAGACAAGGTTCTTCCTCTTTTTCAGCCTTTCTAGTCTTTGGATCCTTTTAACCTCTCATTTCTTTGGGTCATATTTTCCATCTTTCAGTATGAACACTTCCCATAATGCTCTTCTTGGTCCCTTGCTGTCTACATGACTCATTTTCTGACTAATTCAACCACTGACAGGTTTAATTTTCATCTCTACACAGCGAATTTCAAGCCTGTTTGTCTTCCCTGATGATTTTCACGTTCGTGCCTACACTGTGTTCTCCAGTCTGTGTATCTGAGATTTCACACTGCATATTTAATTGCAGCAGCTTGTGTTCTCATGCTAATTGTTACCCAAAACACCTGTTTACAATGTCCTGCACATGGGCTAAAGGAAGCCTGCCTGCAGTTGGCTCTGATTGGGAAATAAAGTTGCCAACAGCTAATGGCTGGTCAGAGTAAAAGAGGCAGGACTTTTATATTTCCGGACAAGGGACAAAGGGAAGAAGAAGGAGAGATTCACCATGACAGGGATGCAGAGAGATCAGAAGGCTCGCTGCCAACATATAAGAATCTGGGGAAGCAGTCTCAAGGGCCACTTTGGGTCTAGGGAATCAAAGAGCTCTCTGGAGGGTGGCAAGAAGCTTGATCACCTGACAGGAGCTCTAAGCAGATTAACTATTCTCTGCTACACTTAATAATCTCCTTAAGTACTTCCCTAGCTCAGATGTCTTCTCTTGTTCTTAGTCACAAATTTCTAGACTACCATAGATTTACTTTTAACTATTTAAAAACATATAAAATAACATTTATTTATTCTCTCTTACTATATTAATTGCAAATTATATAATCAATGAAGATAAGTATGTCTTAAATATTATTATATACTCTTAAGACCAAGGCTTAATATAATCTATTCATAAGTACACATTAAGATTTCCTTAGCTATAACAGGCAGAGTTCTCCACAAACATAATAGAGAATGGCACCAGTGTTACTAATTTAACATTTACTTGGGTGGATTGATAGTGATGAAAATAATTTTATTTATAATTATAAGTAATACTATTGGTGACAAACTAAATTTGATATTCCTTTATCAACTGGGCCATAAATATTTACCTTCAAGATAAAAATTTGATATAAACTTCCAAACTACAAAAAGAAAACATATGCAATTTTTAGAGATCAGAGGTCAAAGCTATGCAAATTTGTTCTTTTTAGGTATTGAACCCATGAGTCTGTTTGTTGAAAATTTAGTGAAATATGAGATGATGTCACTTTTTGTTTGTTTGTTTGTTTCCCAAAGACAAAAATTATCATTGAAAGATCAATGAAAAATTTACCTGGAATATGTTTCTTTAATGGTTCTGCATGATAGAAGTCAACAATACATTTACAAATTTGTATCCTTAATGCAGAACTTGGTATTTTCATTAACTCACCTGCGAGAAAGATAAAGGAGAGCAATGTATTAACATGGTATAAGTTTATTTTTAAATGTAAGCATATAATACTGATTATATAATAATTAAGATCTCATCAGATATTCACACTGCATCATATAATTGCATTGTGATCTTATGTATGTTATGCATTACTTCATTTGAGAGTATATGTTGAAAAAGTTGTTAGGTATTGCTTTTAATATGAATTTTTACACAACCATGATGTTGCATTAAGTCCAAGAGAGAAACTGAAATATACAGTGAGTGTAAGACGTAGGAAGTTGTTGCTGACAAACAGTATACTGTTTGACAGGTAATTCAAAAATAGTACGTAGAAAGTACACTCCAAATGATAAAAATATAGTAAATATATAATCCAGGAACACAGTAACTTGCCACTTCCCAAGTATTATGAACTTCAGATAACTATGTTACTATTTTATTCAGATAGTTAGCAATGAGGACTTTGTTTATACCATTTTTACCACAAATAGGTGGATAATGATTTGCACTACAACAAACTATGCCTTCAATAGGGGAATAGAATTCTTTGGATCAATGATTAGATTTATAGAACCATCATCTTACATATGTTTTATAGTTGGGTGAAATGAGGTGATACAGTGCATGACAGTATATGTGAACACATGCACATGTGACTACATAATACTTTGAGTTTATCATTATATATTTGGTATCTCAATCATTTCGGCCTGTCATTTCCAGAAAGAACAGACTGATACTAATGACACAGATACTGAAGCCAAGTTATCCAAGATTAAATTCTGGCTCTGCTACACACTCCCTTTGGTACCTTGTTTTTTCCATCCAGAAAAGAGGCATAACAGTTACTACATTTAAGAATGCTATCAAGATTGATTTCATGAGACAAGGGCTGAGAATGTTTAGCATGTCGTTAAGTTCTACATGTGATAGTTACTGTTAGGTTAAAACATAGGTTAGTGGTCTTTCTTTTTTTTTTTTCAGGGGAAAGTGCGAACACAGTCCCCCACTACCACAAATTATGCAGTCGAGTTTCCCGCGTTTGGGGAAATCGCAGGGGTCAGCACATCCGGAGTGCAATGGATAAGCCTCGCCCTGGGAAAAACCACCTTCCTGATCATGGTATCTCCCCTGCCAGGTAAGTATGTTAGTGGCCTTTCTAACTAGACTCAGAGATTTGTGTTCCATGGTGTACTTGTTTCTTAATGTTCCACATTAGCTTTGCTCTCAACTTGCTGGCAGACTAGCAGGAAGGATTCTGGGGCAGTCTTTGACTCAAAGGCAATAATTTTATGTTCAAGTTTTCTGGGTGAACATGAAGGACACAGGATTTCTTTTCAGCCATACCTATACTACTACTGAGTTCAATTTGGCTAACTCAATAATTCAAAATAGACTGCATTCACTGTTTGAATTTCAACAAGAATGTCCCTTCAGAAGAATCTGAAGAAAATCTACAGGACTCTGCAGTGTCCCATGCTGTCTGGATACCTAAGGACAACCAGAGTCAGCAGAATCAGTTTTAGGATTAAACTGGTTCAGACTGGATTCTCTGAGCATAAAAGAATAAAGAATCCTTTTAAGTCTGGGCTTTCATTTGGGCCTCGTGTAATATTCACTTCCAAAAGAGTGTGTGAGGGAGCATGAGGATAGGGGTCACGTACAAGGCAGGCCTCCTTCTTGCTCCAGTGCCATCTCCTCCAGAAAGCTGACCCTTACTAATGTCAAGAATATCTCCTTACAAAACAGTAGGACAGAGTGAGATAAATGTCTTGGGGGATTGTAGAGGAGTGTGGTAGTTTCTATATGCTTGATCGTGGGAGTGGTCATTTTCAGAGTTATAGCCTTGATAGAGTAAGAGTTTGGCCATGTTGGAAACAGTGTCTCAGTGTGGAGAGTGGGCTTTGCAACCCTCCTCCTGACCACCAGTAAGACAGTCTTCTGAGTGCCTTCAGAATAAGACATGGAGCTCTTAGCTTCTTCTCCAATGTGATGTCTGCCTAGATGCTGCCATGCTTCCTGCCTTGATGTTAATGAACTGAATATCCGAACCTTTAAGCCAGTCTCAATTAAAAGTACCCTTAGTCCTGGTTTCTCCTCATATCAATAAACCCATACTGAGACCTGGGACAGTAAAAAAAAAAAAAAAAAAGAATATCTCCTTACACATCATGTTGGAAGCTTCATTTCGAGTGAGAATGTCAGTGTTTTGTTTTTTTTTAAATAATAATAATAACAATAACGGGCAAGAGAGCAATTAAACTAGCCAAACAGGAAGTATGGAAACTCTCATCTGCTTCTCCATCTTTTCAGTTCCCACAAATTCAGAATATTTCTTACAGCTTCCTGATTTAGCATTTTAAAATAGAGTACCAACTTTTCCTCTTATTTATTTCCAGAACCCTTCTCCTGAGTCAGAAATATCTACACATCATTTAGAAGAAACCCTAATACTTACATGGTAGAACCTGGAGGTTTTTAGTAATTGTCATGAATGTATTTTATACTTCACATTGTGTATTTTCATTTACTTCATGTTTCCAGAAATTAAAAAGGCACTAGAGAGAGAAGTATTTGCACTACATCATTAGTGATGTAAGAAGTTAGGTGTTTATACTGTGCCCAGTGGCAAAGCAATGTACTGTTACTAACAGGTGTCAGTAAGTAAAGAATAATGGGATGGCAGGTCATGGATTATTCTAGACTGTCTGCTAGTTTTCTAGGAGGCAATATTCTAGAATAGCAGGGCCAACAGGGACACTTAAAAATACTAATACCAACAAAATCTTTAAAAAAAAAATATTAGCATGTCATGTTTTAGAATGTCTTCCTACTTAACTTTTCTACTAATGACAGAGTTGAAATCTCCCATTACTTCTGAACCCGCTTGATTTTTAGGGTTTTCTTTAATTCTCTGTATTTAGTCTAGTATTTGTGATACTACTACTATTGGAGCTGAAATTTTGGAAATTCTCCCTGAATAACTACCATTGAAGATAATGAAACCTAGATAAAAATTATTAATGTTCAAATAAACATGCTTTTTATTCACTTTGGGTGTGCCTTTAAAATTTTCTTGTATGGGGAACACAACTTGGAAAACAACTTAATAGTTCTAAAAGTTTACTGATCATTTATCTATTATTTCTATTTTTATCTATTATTATCTACTTTTATAAATAAAGACATACACTAGCAACTATGAGTTTAACATAATTTGTTTGGAAAACATATCATCATGTCCCAGAGGTTGATTATCAGAAAATGTTGGGGTTTTTTCTGTTTCACTTTATTTTTTTAAAAATTATTTATTTTTATTCTTTAGTCCCTCTTCTACAGTCCAGACTTTATCCCCTTCCTTGTCTGCCCCCCGAACTGCTCCCCATCCCATACTTCTACCCCCACCCCACTCCACCAGGCCTCCCCACTCCCTGGGGCCTTGAGAAAATGTTTTCTATGACTGAATTTCTTAGGGAATTGTTTTTCTATTTCTAAAAAAAAATGAAAAAATCTAGATACAAATGCATACCCTTTTATGACATTTTTCATATTTGATTTTATTTAAAAGTTTGGAGCACACAGTGAACAATGTATGTGAACTCAATGGTTTCAGCAACTCAGCATAAGCTCAAATGTGAAAACACTTCTGTGCTTACTAAAAGAAGACTGCAGATACTTGGTGGAAGTTGGACATGAGATTCCATCCCCAGCTATGCAGCTGCTGGCAACTGCTGGCTGCTGGCAGAGGAGACTGGTTTCTCTAAGAGTGAACCCTCCAGTGGAAGCCCACCTGCTCAAGAATATTTGAGAGCACAAACTGATGGGAACAAAAGGACAGTCAAAGTTGGGTATAGACCCAAGGAAAGTTGGATGAGGGGTGAATGTGATCAAAAGATGGCATATAAACCTCTCAAAGAACTAAAGAAAGGTTAACAAACACACAACTAAACTATATATCAAGTTTTTTAAAANATCTGAAATAAAGAACAGAGGGAAGCCAGGTGTGTTGGTGCACGCCTTTAACCCCAGCACTTGGGAGGCAGAGGCAGGCGAATTTCTGAGTTCGAGGCCAGCCTGGTCTACAGAGTGAGTTCCAGGACAGCCAGGGCTACACAGAGAAACCCTGTCTTGAAAAAAACNAAATAANCAAATAAATGAATAAATAAATAATAAAAAGAACAGAGGGGCCTTGCTGACATTATGAAAGACCCCAGGAGCTCTTTCCCTCAGATTGGCCCCACTGTCTTGTATTCCCGATCTGAGACAGTCTTAACTTACCCAGAAGTGCAAACGAATTAGCAGTATCTTCAGTGTAAGTTATTTCATCCGATACTTTCTTTTTCAAAAATGGCAAGCTTCAGTAAGAATGAAGAATGACAGAGTAATTTTAAATGGATTCCATTGTTGATACATCCCTTACAAAAGGGGAAATATTTATATTCTAAAGAATAAGGGATATTCTCTCTTAGCCTATCTTATTCTTTAGTGTAGAGAACCAAAAACAATAAAAAAGAAAATTTTATTTCTAACTAATCAAGCAGAGATTAAACAAAACCCATTGGTAAAAGTAACGAGATACGAATGATCTAAGAAAGTGACCTTACATCACTCTTAATAAAATCCTTACAAATCATCCTTCTGTCGGCAAAGTCATTGTGCATTACAGTTGGAATCAGAACTAGGAGAACTCAGCTAAAACTTAAAAATGTTTAATGGCTTTTCCTGAAGTTCATAAAGCAGGAGTTACCAAATTAATCATCAATCTCTTTCCAAAGGCTAGTGTCTCCTCCTTATTAATCAAATTAGCAACTATTCACAAAAGAACAGAATACTTTTGGAAACAATAAGTAATTCAATTTTGAAAATATTAATTCTATTAGAATTGTAAATCACAGGTACTATAACCAACAGTATCTGAAAATACTTATGTGTTAATCATAAAAGATCAAGCTTATGAATCCCAGGTCATTATACTAAATTTCAAGGGACAGACAAAAATTACTTCTTAAAATAAAATGTAAACCATTTGAATCTCCTGTGCTGTTTGAAGTATAACATATTTGTATATACAACTTTCAAGTCAGGTCTTTCAACACATTTACGAAATCATTGGAAAGTGACATTGAAAATGATTGTATGTGGATATGGGCACACTTTTTTCATGTTGGAAAGTAGCTGCAAAGAGTGACTGTAAACAATCATATGTGGGCACAAAATACACAAGTTAATTTGAATTTAAAAGTATATCAAGGCAAGCTACAAAGAGACCATTTTTAAATTTGTGTGGGGACTCATTCCTGTTCTTTTAGAATTAACTTCAAAGCAAATAATATTATCATCCAGTTAACTGATGGACAGCTAAAGATTTCAAAACTAAGACTCTAAATATCATGCCCCGTTTTTACATTTTTTTCTACCAAAGGAGACTCCTATAGGATAAAGTATTGGGGTTGGGAGTTCAACCCAAAAAGTTATGCAGGAAATAAGAATGTGTTCCTGGTATAGTGGAAAAGGCAACTAGAAAGCAGAAAATCTGATATATTTTCAATGATTTAATCTAAAAAAAAAATCTTGAGAAGACAATCAAGTGAGGATTGGGCCTAGTGAAATGCTGAATATAGGTGGAAATTTGAAATGTTAAAAAATAATAATGTAACTAATTTACAAAGGAGGGAAAGGGAAGAGCAGATCTGAAAAGCCCTGCGATGCTACACAGTGAGGCATTCTGCAGACTCAACCAGCTGGATGGAGCAGCCACTGGAGGGAAGGCCGTGAGCCCAGCCCTTTAGAACCTGCACAGCTCCACACATAAAAGGGCAGTTTGTAACACAGTCACATATCAACACAAAAATATTCTAGTTTGTTTGAAAGCACTAGAGCAATAATTTATTTCTTTGTATTTAAATCCTCATTGAACAGTAAGGCCAGACGTAGGCATCTGGTAAATTATTTTTCACTATTTTACTACGATGTCAAAGAATTGATGTAAATGGCTAAAGAATTTTTATTTTACTGCTGCTAAATATCAGAGTTGGATTGCACACACACACACACACACACAAACACACATACTAATAGTGTCACTTTGCTATGTAACATATTAAATTGATAGGTTTTGAAGATGAAATTGTTAAAATGATTTCTTTCCAACCTGAAGAAGTCTCTCCTTCAGTGTATTGACTTGAAAGTGGCTATTTAAACATATACCTAGATCAGCCACTATGTGGCAGCAAAGAGGCATTTATATGTTTGAGTGTCTACATATACATATGTGCGTACATTTGATCTATTTGTACATAATATATGTATACACACATATATGTAATTTCCAGAGTTGGTACAGAAACTACAATAGAGGATATAATAATTTTATAACTCTGACCTCTAATTTATGTGCCCATACATACCAAACAAAAATTTTCTGCCTCATTAAAATGACAAAATCAAATGAAACATGACATAAGAATAGACTTTTGAGAGTCAAATATTTTTAAAGAGTAAAAAGAACACCAAACTAAAACTAAATACCTTTAAGTTTATATAAAGATTCTCTCAAAGTAGGACAGTCCTTCAGTCTCATTTGTTGCTTACTAATCATGTGAGCATGACTACATATCAGAAACGATTTTATATATACTTATAATTTCTATAGCAATCTGTAAGATTTGAAATAGTAACTGCTCAAATCCTGTCAGCAACTTATATAAGTTTTGATTTTTATTATTTTGATACACTATATCTCTAACATCTTTGTAATAAAAAAGCATACAGTACAAAGTAAAGTTAAAGAAAAACAACTTACCCACATAATTTTATGATGTCAGATGCAGGTTCTACAAAACAGGGCTGCTTTTCAATTTTTTCTGCACACAGACTCAGAATTTTAAATATCTGTGCCAAATCTCTTAGAGGCTTTAATATTTTTGTTAGGAAATAAAGTTATCATTAATCTATAAACATATTTTTCATAAGAATTTACCCCAGAAAGTTTACAAAATCCTATCTATCTTGTTAAGTGTGGTAAGTTTTAGTTTAATTCGTTTGAAGTCTAAAGAGAACAGTTTATAACTGTACTTTTAGCAACATTATATTTTTTCATCCCTTTATTATCAACAACACAAACAAATACAGCTTAAATCCTATTTTAATGTAGTATTTTTTTCAGATGCATTTTCTTCTAATTAGCATTAAAATTGTTTGAGATTTTTATTTCACTTAAAGCTCACATAAAAGCAAAATGTACCTCTTCTAGAGCTTCAAATAATAACATACTTTATTTTGCCTCTTTAAAAGGACATGATTAATACAAAACCAGATATCATTGAGTTTTGTTTGATGGCTAAGACATCATTCTTATTATGACTTCAGGCTCCAGACTGAATCCTATTGTCTCTAGCTGTCCTTCAGGAGCTTCTTAGTCAGGGAGGGGACCCTCTGTTAACTTCAACTTCCTCTATATTGAAGCATCCATTCCTATAAGGAGAAGAGGCTCATGTGACTCAGGAAGTAAACCTTACAAGTCTTGGAAAGCTGACATTTATGACTGGGGAGCTGCATACAAGTTCCAAGGATGTAGCTTTGTGACTCTCATTGCTATTAACAATGGAGAGTGCTGTTTAGTGATGCATCTTTCTCTGTGTCGTCCATTTTCCTGTAAGTTATGCCAATAAAGTCAATAGTTTGGTAAATTAGACTTGGGTAGAACTGTTAACTTGGTTTTTCATCTGTGCCTTATCAGGATTAAATAGGTTCTGTTCATGTCTCCCCAGGAAAAATTACATAACATACTTGGTGTCTGAAGAGGGACAGACAGAAGCAAAGAAGAGTTGGGACAGAGTGATTATATGGTCTTTGCAGTGTGTGATGAGACATGCATCTATGACTGATCAGTTTGAAGGCAGAGCCCAGGGGAACAATCCCAATAGGGGTTCTTTTCTCCCTGTGGTAAGGGGTGGTGTGACTCCCTGCTTCAGTGGTGGCTCCATACTCAGAGACGGGTGACAGGGCATGCAGCCAAGGTTGAGATGTCTCAGAATGTAATATCTCTGGAGAATCCCAGTTTGGTCATCTTCTTTTATGTGATATGGGAATGGGGATTCTCTTGGTGACTGGAATTCAAAGTGTGAGAATGTAGATGCTCTGACAACAGTTCAAAGACTAGAGACTATGGCAGTCCCCCAGGAGACAGTCAGCAAGCTGTAGTGACCTCTGCAGGCCCACTGATTTGGAGATATATATATATATATATATATATATATATATATATATATATATATATATATATATATATATATAAAGATATGTAAAAGAGGCAGACATGGCTGACTAGAGGAAAGTCTTGTTTAAAGGAGGAATTACAATGGGACAGGACAGAAAACTGTCACCTTCCATGTTAGCCATGTTAGCCTTTGATATTGTGAGTAATTCCCGCAGCACTCATTCTAAGCAGTTGCAAATGACAGGATTCAACCAGGAGGTATAAGTCATGACAAGGGGATGGGAGGGAAAGAGAGCTGTGCTGGGAAGCCCTTCATGGGGTCCAGAAGCCTAGAGCTTGGAAGAATCCAGCACTGAGGAGGACAAGAACCAATCAGAAGTGATCCATGATTCCCCTCAGGTCTGCCCTTTGATAGAGATGAAGGGAAGATCCACAACACAGCACATTGGTTTTCCTTAGGTTAGAGAGTTGGTAGCAGGCAAGTCTACTCTGATTACCTTTGTAATAGGCTGGCTTTAGAGGTTGTCAAACTGTACAAAGTGATGAAGCATCACTTCCCAAGAAGCTGTTATGAGACTTTTCCTGGGAGATGTACACAGATTTGTTTACTTTAGATAGGTCACTGCTAACAGCTTACAGGAACAGTTCTACACAGTCAAGCTTAACCAGTGAGTTTGTTGTGACTACTTGCAGAATTACACATGAGTAGTTGCTTAACAGGAGTGTAGGTGACTCAAAGGCAGCTGCAGCACTGAAATGTGTACTTTATCTCAAGTCATGACTCATAGAATCTGTATCCCTGGAGTGTCTCCCACAGCGCGCAAGCAGCTTTCCAGTTGGAGAGTTTCCCCTTCTCGGCAGTTGTGTATCTCTAATATAATCTTGGAGAGTGAGTACATGAATCTTGTCAGTTTCTGCTTTCTAAACCTTCTGAGTTTTGCTTACTTCCTGAGCCTTAGGAACCTCTGGCCTTTCTCCAGAAGAGAGTATGTCAATTAGAAGGAAAGTCCATACAACACTGCGGCCCTTCCCCCAGCTCCAGCTCCTACATTTCTTCTGTTCCCCTCTGCACTTCCCCACAAGCCCTGGAAGGGGTGATATAGTAGTCTCCTTCCTCTGTGGGAGAGTATTGAGCAACTATGCCTGAGCGACAGTCAAGTCATCTCAGAAGTTTAATATTTTTATGAGTCTCGAGAACAATACCCACTGCAAAGAGGAAGTTTTCCGTCCTGATTGAGACTGACAACAGTAGCAATCTATAGGTATACATGTTTAAAAGGCAATTTAACAAGATTCCATCTGTTCAACAGGACAGTAGTAATTACATCCCCTCTGAGACCTATGACCTCTTTAGACACGGGCTCCCCTCTTTCCTGTCAGTTCCAGATGGGGATCCCTTCTCTGATCCTTACAAACAAACAGGTAATAAACTTACATGGCTTGTGAGTCCTTGTTACTACCACCATAGGAAGGGATCTAGTGTATATTTTAGTGTTTGCAGAGGAATGGAATGAACACACCCACATATATAAAGGATACATATCCATTCTGATAACAGTGTATCAGTTTCTTGATATAATTAAGTTGTTTTTCTTCTGAGACATCCTAAAACAAATGGTCTGTTAGTTCTTCTGTGATAGTAAGTTAGCTAAGATTTTTGAAAAATTTATTCAGTGTATAAAAAGACTAAGCTGCCTGTGCCTTCTGTGGGGGCAAATTATGAGCTTGTCTGCTCCTCTGAAGACCCCATTGTCTGAAGGCCTTAAGGAGATCTGCTGCACCCAGGACAACAGGTAAGGGACCCTCCCAAATAACCACAGCAGCTGGAACCCCAAGGAGTCCAATGGACTTGAGATCCATCCCCTCCACTCAAACTCCACCTCCCTTTCCAGCAGGGCAGATCATCAGCTTGTCTGCCCCTCTGAAAACCCCACAGTCCAAAGGCCTCCCAGGAGATCAGCTCTACCCAGGGCAACAGACATCACAGTATGAAGGCCTCCCAGATCTGCTGCACCCAGGGCAATAGATCATCAGCTTGTCTGCCCCTCTGAAAGCCCCACATTCTGAAGGCCTCCCAGGAGATCTGCTACAATCAGGGCCACAGAGCTCCCAGGAGACTTGCAGCAACTCAGGGACAAAAGGGGCGGGCTCCAGACAAACACACCTAGGCCAGTTAACACCAGAGATAACCAGATGGCAAGAGGCAAGCACAAGACCCTAAGCAACAGAAGCCAATATACTCTGGCACCATCAGAATCCAATTTTCCCACCACAGTAAGCCCTGAACATACCAACACACCTGCAAACCAGGATTCTGACTTAAAACCTATCTCATGAAGATAATAGAGTCCTTTATAGAGGATATAAATAACTCAATGAAAGAAATACAAGAAAACACAGGTAAACAAGTAGAACCCCTTAAAGAGGAAACAAATAAATCCCTCAAAGAAATACAGGAAATCAAACAGGTGAAGGAATTGAACAAAGCAGTCTAAGACCTAAAAATGGAAGTAGAAACAATAAAGAAAACACAAATGGAGTCAACACAGAAAATGGGAAACTTAAGGAAAGGGGTCAGGAACTAAAGGTGCAAGCATCAACAACAGAATACAAGAGATAGAAGAGAGAATCTCAGGTGCAGAAGATACCTTAGAAGATATTGGCACAATGGCAAAGACAATTCAAAACATAAAACACTAACACAAAGCGTCCAAGAAATTCAGGACACAATGAAAAGACCGAATCTAAGGATAATAGGAATAGAAGAGTAAAGATTCCCAGCTGAAAGGACCAGGAAATACCAACAAAATTGTAGAAGAAAACTTTCTCAACCTAAAGAAAGATGGTCATAAATGTACAAGAAGCCTATAGAACATCAAATAGATTGGACCAAAATAGAAAATCCTCTGGTCACATAATAATCAAAACACTAATTGCACAGAACAAAGAAAGACTATTAAAAGCTGTAAGGGAAAAGGGCCAAGCAACATATAAAGGCAGACCTATCAGAATTACACCAGACTTCTCATCAGAGACCCTAAAAGCCAGAAGAACCTGGAGAGAGCTCATACAGACCCTAAGAGAACACAAATGCCAGCCCAGGCAACTATAACTTGAAAAACTCTCAATCACCATAGGTGGACTCAATCATCATAGGCGGAGAAACCAAAATATCCCACAACAAAACCAAATTTAAATAATATCTATCCACCAATCCAGTCCTGCAGAGGATTCTAGAAGGGAAACTCCAACACAAGGAGGGTACCTACACCAAGGAAAAAACAAGAAATTAGTCATCTCACAACAAAACCAAAAGGAGAGAATCACATACACATAATGTCATCCACAAAAACAAATATAACATGAACTAACAATCATATGTCTTTAATATCTCTCAATATCAATGAACTTAATTCTTCCAATAAAAAAGATATAAGCTAACAGACTTGATAAGCAAGCAGGACCCAACATTTTTCTGCATACAAAAAACACACTTCAATGAAAAAACAGATATTACCTAGAGTAAAAGGCTAGAAAAAAAGTCTTCCAAGCAAATGATCCCAAGAAACAAGCCATTCTAATATCCAATAAAATAGACTTTCAAACAAAAGTTGTCAAGCGAGATGGGGAAAGACACTTCAAATTCATAAAAGGAAATATCCATCAAGAGAAAGTCTCAATTCTGAACATTTATGCCCAAAATGCAAGGGCAACCACGCTCATAAAAGAAACTTTACTCCGGCTGGCGAGATGGCTNAGCAGGTAAGACTGTTCTTCCGAAAGTCCTGAGTTCAAATCCCAGCAACCACATGGTGGCTCACAAACACCCATAATGAGATCTGACACNCTCTTCTGGTGTGTCTGAAGTCAGCTACAGTGTACTTATGTATAATAATAAATAAATCTTTGGGCTGGAGCGAGCAGAAACTGAATGAGAGGTTGACCAGAGCGAGCAAGGCCTACCGGAATGAGCAGAGGTCCTAGAAATTCAATTCCCAACAACCACATGAAGGCTCACAACCATCTGTACAGCTACAGTGTACTCACATAAAATAAGTAAACAAATAAAACTTTTTTAAAAAAGAAACTTTACTAAAACTCAAAACACATATCGAACCACACAAAATAATAGTGGGAGACTTTAATATCCAACTCTTGTCAATGGACAGGTCGTTGAAACAGAAACTAAATAGAGACATAATGAAACTAATACAGGTTGTGAACGAAATGGATTTAACAGATCTATACAGACGATTTCACCCTAAAACTGAAGAATATACCTTATCAGCACCTCATGGCACCTTCTCCAAAACTGACTATATAACTGGTCACAAAACAAGACTCAACCCATACATGAAGATTAAAATAATCCCATGCATCCTATCAGATCACCACAAAGGGTTGACTTAAATAACCAAAAAACAACCCCCCCCCAAAAAAAAAAAAAAAAAANANAAAACCCGCATAGCCATGGAAACTGAACAGTGCTCTACTCAGTGCTAACTTGGTCAGGGAAGAAGTAAAGAACAAAAATTAAAGACTTCCTGGAATTAAGTGAAAATGATGACACAGCAAACCCAAACTTAGGGGACACAATGAAAGCAGTGCTGAGAGAAAAATTCATAGCATTAAGCGCCTTGATAAAGAAATAAGAGAAATTCTACACTAGCAACTTTTAACAGTATACCTGAAAGCTCTAGAACAAAAAGGAGCAAACACACACAAGAGGAGTAGAAGGCAGGAGATAGTCAAACTCAGGACCAAAATCAACCAAACAGAAACAAAGAGAACAATACAATGAATCAACAAAACCAAAAGCTGGTTCTTTGAGAAAATCAACAAGATAGATAAATCCCTAGCCAAATTAACTAAAGGGCACAGAGAAAATATCCAAATTACAAAAATCAGAAATGAAAAGGAAGACATAACAACAGAAACTGTGGAAAATTTAAAAATCATCAGATCCTACTACAAAAGCCTATACTCATCAAAACTGGAAAATCTAGATAAAATGGATGATTTTCTAGACAGATACCATGTACCATAGTAAAAGAAAGAGCAGGTAAACTATCTAAACAGGCCCATATCCCCTAAGGAAATAGAAGAAGTCATCAAAAACCTCCCAACCAAAAAAAAAAAAAAAAAAGCCCAGGGCCAGTTAGCTTTAGGGTGGAATTTTACCAGACCTTCAAAGAAGTGCTAATACCAACACTCCTCAAACTATTCCATAAAATAGAAACCGAAGGAAGACTACCTAATTCAGTATAAGAAGCCACAGTTACTCTGATACCTAACCACACAAAGACCCAACAAAGAGAACCAATTTCACTTATGAATATTGATGCAAAAATATCCAAGATACAATTTGCAAAACACATGAAACTCAAGAAGGAAGACCAAAGTGCAGATACTTTGCTCCTTCTTAGAATGGGGAACAAAATACCCATGGAAGCAGTTACAGAGACAAAGTTCAGAGCTGAGACGGAAGGAAGGACCATCCAGAGACTGCCCAACCCGGAGATCCATCCCATATACAACCACCAAACCCAGACACTAGTGCATATGCCAGAAAGATTTTGCTGACAGGACCCTGATATAGCTCTCTCTTGTGAGGCTATGCCAGTGCCTGGCAAATACAGAAGTGGATGCTCACAGTCATCTATTGGGCCATTAATGAAGGAGCTAGAGAAAGTACCCAAGGAGCTAAAGGGGTCTGCAACCCTACAGGAGGAACAATATGAACTAACCAGTACCCACGCACCACCCCCAGAGCTGTGTCTCTAGTTGCATATGTAGCAGAAGATGGCCTAGTCGGCCATCAATGGGAGGAGAGGCCCTAAGTCTTGAGAAGATCATACGCCCCAGTACAGGAGAATGCCAGGGCCAGGAAGCAGGAGTGGGTGGGTTGGGGAGCAGGGTGGAAGGAGGGTATGGGGGCTTTGGGGATAGCATTTGAAATGTAAATGAAAATATCTAATAAAAAATTTTTAAAATACTCAATAAAATTCTAGCAAATCGAATCCAAGAACATATCAGAACCATCATTTACCATGATCAAGTAGGCTTCATCCCAGGGATGCAAGGTTGGTTCAATATATGAAAATCCATTAATGTAATCCATTAATGTAATCCAATATATAAACAAACTCAAAGGGAAAAAATCCCATGATCATATCATTAGATGCTGAAAAAGCATTTGACAAAATGCAACACAACTTCACATTAAAAGTATTGGAGAACCTAGGAATTCAAGGCCCATACTTAAACATAATGAAAGCTATATGCAGCAAACCAACAGCCAATATCAAATTAAATGGAGAGATGCATGAAACAATCCCACTAAAATCAAGTATAAGACAAGGCTTGCCCACTCTCCCAGTATCTATTCAATATATTACTCAAAGTTCTAGATAGAGCAAAAGGAGATCAAGGGGATACGAAGTAGCAAAGAAGAAGTCAAGATATCACTGTTTGCAGATGATATGATAGTACATATAAGGGACCTCAAAACTTCTACCAGAGAACTTCTACAGCTGATAAACAACTTCAGCAAAGTGGCTGGATATAAAATTACTCAAACAAATCAGAAGCCTTCCTTTATACAAATGATAAATGGGCTGAGAAAGAATATAGGGAAACAACACCCTTCATAATAATCACAAATAATGTAAAATATCTTGAGGTAACTCTACCAAACAAATGAAAGATCTGTATGATAAGAACTTCAAGTTTCCCAAGAAAGAAACCAAAGAAGACCACAGAAAATGGAGAGATCTTCCATGCTCATGGATTGGTAAGAGGAACATAGTAAAAATAGCCATCCTATCAAAAGCAATACAGGTTCAAGACATCCCCCGGGCTGGAGAGATGGTTCAGTGTTAAGAGCACAGACTGCTTTTCCAGAGGTCCTGAGTTCAAATCCCAGCAACCACATGCTGGCTCACAACCATCCTTAATGAGATCTGATGCCCTCTTCTGCTGTCTGAAGACAGCTACAGTGTACTCATATACATAAAATAAATAAATCTTTAAAGGAAAAAAAAAGACAGTCCCCCATCAAAATTCCAACACAATTCTTCAATGACATGGAAAGAGGAATTCTCAATTTCATTTGGAAAAACATAAAAACCCAGGATAGTGAAAACAATTCTTAACAATAACAGAACTTCTGGGGGAATCACCATCCCTGACCTCAAGCTATACTACGGAGCAATAGTGATAAAAAAACAAACAAACAAACAAAAAACCCAAAAAACTGCTTGGTATTGGTACAGAGACAGACAGGTTGATCAATGGAATAAAATTAAAGACCCAAAAATAAAACCACATTATTTATGGACACTTGATTTTTTACAAAGAAGCCAAAAATATACAATGGAATAAAGAAAGCATCTTCAATAAATGATGTTGATCTGACAGTCAGTATATGGAAAAATGAAAATACATTCATATCTGTCCCCTTGCACATAAACCAGATACACTTTAATATAATAGAAGAGAAAGTGGGAAAGGGCTTTCAGCTCATTGGGGTGAAGGGTGAGGGGGTAGTTCCTAAATAGAACTCCAGTGTCTCAGGCTCTAAGATCAAGAATTGATAAACAGGACCCTATGAAACTGGAAAGCTTCTGTAAGGCAAAGGATATAGTCAATGATACAAATGGCAACCTACAGATTGGGGGGGAAAAAAACCCTTCACTAACCCCTCATACAAGAGAGGGTTAATATCTGAAATATACCCAATCAAAAAATAGGGTATAGACCTAAACAGAGAATCTACAACAGAGGAATCTCGAATGGTTGAGAAGTACTTAAAGAAATGTTTACAGTCCTTAGTGATCAAGGAAACGCAAATCAAAATGACCCTGAGATTCCATCTCACACCAGTCAGAATGACTATGATCAAAAACTCAGGTGACAGCAGATGCTGGAGAGAATGTGGAGAAAGAGGAACACTCCTCCATTGTTGGTGAGATAGCATGCTGGTACAACCACCCTGGAAATCAGTCTGGCAGTTCCTCAGAAAACTGGAAATAGATCTACTTGAAGGCCTAGCTATTCCACTCTTAGGCATATACCCAAAATGTGTCCCTACCATACCACAGGGGCACATGCTCCACTATATTCATAGTGGCCTTATCTATGATAGCCAGAATCTGGAAAGAAAACAAATGTCTCAGAATGGAAAAATGGATACAGAAAATGTGGTTTCTACACAATGACATACTATTCAGCTATTAAGAACGTAGACATCATAAGTTTTGCAGACAAATGGATGGAACTAGATATCATCCTGAGTGAGGTAACTCAGACTCAAAAGGACATGTATGGTATGTATTCACTAATAAGTGGATTAATAGCCAAAAAATTACAAAATACAATCCACAGAACTCAAGAAGGTTAGCAAGCATAAGGGCCCAAGTGAGGACACTTCAGTCCCACTTGGGAGGGAGAAAAAAGAGATCATGGGAGACAGAGGGAGGGAGGGACCTGAGTGGGAGAGAAGAGGGGGAGGGGAAAAGAGGAACATGATCAGGAATCTTAGGGCACACAGAAGAAAAGCCCTGAGAGCCAGTAGAATGAATGGAAATATGCAACCTGGGGTGGGGTGAGGGGTGGGGATCCCTCTACCAAGTACTAGAAAGCTGGGAGGTGAGAGTCCTTCAGGACTCACAGGGAGGGACCTTAGATGCGATGCCCTACAGTGGGGAGAAGGAACTTGTAGCGTCCATCTCTAGTAGAAAGGCAGAGCAACAAGTGGAGAGATGGGGTTGCCATCCCACAGTCAAAAACTCTGACCCAGAATTGTTCCTGCCTGAAAGAACTGCAGGGACAAAAATGGAGAAGAGACAGAGGGAAAGGCGGTTCAGTGATCAGCCCAATTTGGGACCCATCTTATTTTTATTTTTTATTTTTTTAATTCAGATATATTTACAATTTAAACATTTAAAATTCACAAAAGCCAGTTATCAAAAGATAAATTATTCTTGGCGATTTTTATCTCTCTTCTCTATAAAGAAGTAGAGCCTAAAAATGTTAGAACACTAGCTGAATGTTTGTGTTTACTAGTCACAGGGCTTGGCTTGGCTTTGGAGGCTATCTTTGAGTTGATTGATTTCCTATTTATTAAAAATGTGCATTCATCTTTGAAAATGACTCTATGTGGTTCCACATTAGCTATCTCTGAGGCTGTTATCAATACTTGGGAACATTAGGAAGGTGCTGTGTATGACTATGTGCGTACACACACTTATCTTTTCCCATTAGAGTTTCCCATTAGTCTTCTTAAATAAGAAGTATTACTTTCTTTGTATTCTCATCATTTTCATCAGGACAAATCATCTATGCATATGTAGAAATCTGTTTACATGTCCTGACTCAGATTATAAATGTTATATTAGTCCTCTTGCTATCATGTCTCTTCTCCAGTCCTATTTGACAAGAATTATTTACAAGATAGATCACTCTTTTCTAGTCTTGAAATATTAACCTAGGATAGAGTCCTTCCTCTACTCTTGCAGATCTTTGATCACAGCCAACATGGATGGGTTGGACCACCTTATGAAAACAAATTGGTCCTCATAATTCAAATTCTTTGAATATAGAATGTACACTGTAGGAAAAGTTTTCAACAAAGAGAAATAAACAAGGAATACATCAGAGGGGGTGCCTATTCAGGAAAATACAACTTTCTAAGTAGTGCAGCAAGAATGTCTCAAACATTACTCACCTTATCATCCTCTTCAAGGAGTTTGATGATACGATTAAGGTCCATAGGCTTGAAAATACCCTGAAAACACACCGATCTTATTATTCCACAGCATGAGAATGAAGATATTAAGTCAAGCACACACGACCACACCCACCTTCCTAACCCCTCCCACAACCTCACCACATGTTCTTTGAAAATTTCATAGATGTATACAATGCATCTTAATCATAGTTGCACCCACTCCCTCTCTCTACCTTTATCCTCCCCCTCCCCCTTCCCCTCTGAATGTTCCTTCCTGCTTCCAGGTCTCTTATTTTTCTATAACATACTGAGTCAAGTTAAAGCCACCCATATGTACATAGCTATGAGGTTATCACTGGCACCGGCAACCTGCCAGTGTCCACCCTCAAAGAAAAGTGACTCTCAGTCCCATAGCAGCCATCGATTTTCAAAAACTCCTCAGGCATGATGGGGCCTTGGAAACCATCCCAATTATCCAATATAACTATTAAATTGTTATTTTAACCATTAACAAATACTTTGGTAACCAGGGTTTTGTCTTTGGAGATACAGTTATAACAGTGTCTGCCAGATGTGGAGATACAGTTTTAACCATGTCTGCCAGCTGTGGAGATACAGTTTTAACAGTGTCTGCCAGCTGTGGAGATACAGTTTTAACCGTGCCTGCCAGCTGTGGAGATACAGTTTTAACCGTGTCTGCCAGCTGTGGAGATACAGTTTTAACAGTGCCTGCCAGCTGTGGAGATACAGTTTTAACAGTGTCTGCCAGCTGTGGAGATACAGTTTTAACAGTGTCTGCCAGCTGTGGTTACTTCGGTTTTCTCTTTCTCTTTTCCTGTTTTTTTTTTTTTTTCTTTCTTTCTTTCAGATTTTATGGATGCAGATGTAGCTACAGACAAACAGGGTAGCCTTTTGTGTTATAATTTCTGAAATAACTGTCTCCAAGAGGCAGCAGTAGATGGAAACATGCAACAACTCACAGTCAAACATCAGGGGTTGCTCAGGAAGTCTTGAGGAAGAATGGGGGATAGAATTGAGCAAGCCCGAGGGGTCAAGGACACCACAAGATTTAGAGTCAACACACCTGGGGGAATCACAGAGGCTGAAGTACCAACCAAAGAGCATGCAGGGGATGGACCTAGGCCCCCTACACATTTATAGCAAATATGCAGCTTGGTCTTCATGTGGGTCCTCAAACAATTGGGGGGGGGGTGTCTCTGATTCTGTTGTCTGCCATTGGATCTCCTTCCCCTACCTGGACTGCCTGGTTGGGATTCAGTGGGAGAGGAAGTGCTTAGTCCTGCTGGAACTGGATGTCCTAGGGTGGTATCCAAAGGAACTTCCCCCCCTTTGAGGAGAACAGGAAGTAGTGATGGGGGAGGGATTGGTAAGGGTGGGACTTGGAGGGGGGCTGCAGTCAGGGTGTAAAGTGAATAAATAACTAAATGGAAAAGAAACAGACACCCAGGAGGTTGAGTTTGCAGGATTAGTAAGTGATGGGATGCTGAGCAGGGAAGAAGGAAAGAGTGTCGCCTTGAGGAATGACAAGAGGCACAGTGCTAGGAAGGTTTGTGCCAGTGCTCAGCGTGAGCTCTTTCACAAGTCTCCAGTCATGCTGTGCTGCTTACTAAGGACTCCATTTTGAATAACAAAGCTTATCATGTTTCAGATGCAGAATGGTATGAGGATCCAGACTCCTGATGAAACTTGGGCACCGAAGGTTTAGGATAAATTAGACAACTAATCACAGCCAAAAAGTTGACTGAACACACTGTCTGTTCTAGATGCTAATGACATGAAAATGGAAGATGAAAAATCCACTTACATAAACAATATTCTATGGGGGACTTAATAATCGGCAAGTTCTATAGTACAGAGTAAGATGACAATGTTCTGGAGAAAACTAAATGGTTATAAAGTACTGGCTTGTTTGAGAAGTCGAATTTTGCACCCAGTAGTCAGTGAAGGGCTGACTCACAGAGAGGGTACCGTTTCAGCAAAATGTTAGAGGAGATGAGAAAATAACCTGTGAATAAAGCAAGGATAATGTCCATGCAGTGGGCACAGTACGTGCAAAGGCCTAGGGGCTGGAGCAATTGGCAAACTTGAGAAGCCAGAAGGTCAGAGTGACTGGGCCTAGCTTATAAAGATCTTCATAAGCTAGGACTTAGGTTTCTACTCTGAACCCAGAGTAAAGGAGCTCGGGGAAAGGCACCTAACTATATTCCTGTCCATAAGGAAGACATAATCTAATGGAAAGCATCTAAAATGATGCAATGACTAACATAAAATAACCTATAATTAGGTAAGAAGTGGCATGATTCAAAGCTAAAACTATTCCTGAAGGGATAGATAAATAAGGATGAAAATAAACAGGAAATGCATCCGGTCTGAGGAAAGCAGTCCCTGAAGATAGGTTGAGATTAGAGAAGTGTACAAGAGAAGTGGCCATGCATTCTAACTATGTACTATCACCTCCTATTTGTTTGGTATTTTGCTGGGTATTACACTAAAAATGCAGCAGAAAAAGACAAATAAGATTCTGTCCTCATGGAGATGAAGTGAAGCAGAGCATCAGATCCAGATGGAAAACTAGAACGGAAGCACTCGGGAGCAGCATGAGCTTAGACAGCACCAGCTTAGGGAAGCGGGTGCTTTAGTGGGACTTGAGGGAACACTTTGCGGTCTCATGTTGGTGATTATAGCAGATTAGATGTGCAGGAGGGTCCAGATACGCCCAGAGGTCCCAAATGTTTTCCTAGAAGACTGTGATGGTCATATAGGAATGAGGAGCACTTACCAAATATAGGCTGTTTTTATAGAATAGGAAAAAAAGCTAGAGATGTTAAGTCATTTTAAAGGCAATCTTATTAGATATGGGAAGCAACAGTATCCTGAATGAAACTGAACATGTTCTAGGGGTTGGGGAAGCATAACAAAGTGTGAAATGGTGTCTAAAGACAATAGATTTGCAGAGAAGAGATGTAACCCAATGCACAGGCCAAAAGGACTGAGAGCCTGGGTTTAATGGCATCTGTGGTCAGCAAAGAGGAAAGGTGAGCAAGCAGGTCTTTGGAAGCCCCACTTGGAGCCTCTCACTTTTTTTTTTTAACAACATAGCACTACCTGATCTAGCTGGGGGAGGGCTAGAATTTTGTTTCCTTGCTATTGTTCTATAATCTGAAGCACAGGAAACTATTCCTGTCAACCTTTCCAGGAATTAGTTTTGAAACTAATTTGTTTATATCCTCCTCCTGCTATCATCCACTAAGAGTTGCTACTCAGCTTGGGAAACAGGTCCCTCCACTAACAGCACCAGCATTCCCTGAGCATGCTAGGAAATGAGAACATGAAATCCCACCCCTGAGCTGCAGGATCCAATCTGACTTTTGTAAGATCCCCATTCTCTTTATGCACACACTGGGTTTGGGAAGCTCTGCTCTAAAGAGGTTTGGAATGCTTTAGAATAATGGAGGTTGTTAGAACCAGATCTGAAACAGACCAAGGGTAATCAATTAGATGCTCATGACTTCCACTGGTTCAATAAAACTGCATTGCTGTGCGTATCCGCTTTCTTAGAAAATAAGGACTTCGCCTCTAGTGCCTAATGTCCCTATCTTCTTGAACAGAGCTAAGAGCCCTGGGACTATTTCTAGAGAAGCAACCTCACAGCATCAGATCTAATCGGTTTAGCTGCCCCGTAAACATCATCAGAGTTTATTAAGAACAAAATTAGAAGAACTTGTGATTAGAGCCATCGATAATAACCACACGAATCCTTACAATATGTGTGATGAGCATGGTGCTAAATGACTCACAAATCTTTCTTAAAATAATTTAGGAGAGAGACCGTTACAGATCTCTTTCACAGGTGAAGAACACAAGTTAGAAAAGAGAAGCAACTTCGCCAAATAAAATAAATAAAAATTGATCATGGGCTGGACCTAGGGCCCCTGCACATATGTAGCAGATGTGCAGTTTAGTTTTCATACAGGTCCCTCAACAACTGGAGGGGGGAGGTGTGGGGTAGGGGGCAGAGGCGGGATTGTCCCTGACTGCTGCCTGCCTGCAGATCCAGTTCTGCTACTGAAGTGCCTTGTCTGGCATCAGTGGGAGAGGGATGTGCCTAGTTCTGCTAGATGTGCTAGGGTAAGTTGATACCTTGGGGTGGTGTTTGGCGGTGAGTAGGCTTCTCCTTGTCAAAGAAGAATGGAAGGAGGAGCTATGGGGAGAACTGAGGGGGGGGGTTGTAATAAGGATGTAAAGTGAATAAATAAATTAAACAAATAAATAAATGGGAAAACCTAATCACTAAATTTTAGTAGGATTCTATTGTTTGGAAATCTAAAGGAAAGATAGTTTTTTTTAAAGCTTTAATAATCATTATTGTAGGCAGAGTCAAAATTCTTATAAAAATAAGGTTAGAATGCTCAAGTTATGAAAATCACAACAAGGACATAACAGCATTCAAAATATTCATGTTAGGGAGACTCAAATGCTTCAAACTAAAGTCTATAATAAAATAACCCTTAGAAGCATAGGTAGAAAAAAATAGCATCTGTAGAGCAGGACATCTTTAGCTGTTACTTTTAAGATTTCAGATACTCCATGAGTTTTAATGACAAATATCCCAAGCTTTAGTTGCCTCCCTGAATAAAGAATGAATATCTCGGTATATGGGGCACTATATACTCTTTCTATGTGCATTTGGTTTAAGCTGTACACAGTCTTTACAACTGACATTTTAAAAAGGTGTTTAGGTGTGTATTTATTTTGTATAGGGAGGTGGGTGTGGAGGTGAGAGAACATATTGAGGAGTCAGTTATCCCCTTTGAACACGTGGATGGATTCTGGGGTATGGAAGGCAGGCTATCTAGCACCCATATACACTGAGCAGTCTCCAGGCCTTCACTAAGCAGAACACAATGAACATCAGTATTATCAGAATCTCCAACTTAATCGCCATTATTATCTCCTTGTCTCTTTGATTTCATAGCTGGTGGAATGGTTTAGCTGTTTCTTGAGTACAAGCAAAAGTGGAATGCTTTGAATGGACTGGAGATATTAAGCGTCCAAAGGTCTTTCTCTGCTGACTTGAACAGAGGACTAAAGGTTACCATACTAAAGGTTAAGTATTACTAGGAACACTAGGCCCCACAGTGAGTAAAGAAACTGGGTGGCTACAATTCATTCCTGGTGGATTTAAAGACACTTTATTTGTAAAAGCAACTGCAAACAATACATCCAAGAGGAATGAGAAATCACCGAGATTTCTCCTAATTCTGAATTGTTTTCTATTCCATTTCTTTAGGAAGAAACTGCCTTTTGATTCTCTCAGTACTTTATAACAATATAAACACTCATAGAAGGAGAGACAAGAATGAATACAACACTTCTAGCTATGTTACTTCCTATGTCACAAACTTGTTTTTCTTTTGCAATGACCCATTGAACGTCTTTCTTTAAACCCGTTTGTCTGTGTCATGTAATCTTTGCCCAAAGAAAAATGAGAGTCAAACTCACCTACTTTTGTATAGTGGCAATGCCTAGCTTCCTTGTAGCCCAGAGAGTGGAAAGCTGTGATCGCTTACACGTCTCCGATTTTGTACAGGAATACCGCCACAGCCACAAAACTGATTAGGTAAATTCCCCTGGCATCCCCTCTTTATGTAAAAGTACTGTTACTCTGCGGGCTGCTGGCATAAATGTGTGAGTGCCCTCAGAGAGCTCAACCCAATTCCCACAGAAGTAGTCCCAGCCAACTGACTGCTCCCAAGTAACTCTCCAAGGCTCCAGGATGTGGCCACAGGAGACAGAGTTCCTGACGCAGTCTGGGAGTTGTGACGCCTCAAGAGGAATTCCCATAGTTGCACCCCACACTACTAGTGTGGGGGCAATGCAGAGAGGTTCCTCAACCCAACTTTAATAATCTTTACATTTATAACAACAGCAAACACGAAAACAAATATAAACACAACAAAGAAAATTGTGCCCAGCTCTCCAAACAGCATCTGCCCTACCTGTGAAAGCAAGCTTCAGTAGCAGGCAACTTAGCAGGAAATAAACCCAGGGAACGCCACTTTATAATGGATCTATAGACAAAAACCCACCACAGCGATCTAGTTATCAAATCAATGTCACTTCCTGTCGTGGCCACACTTGAAAGAGCAGGGGTTTTTTTTGTTTTTTGTTTTGTTTTGTTTTGTTTTGTTTTTTTTCCTTTATGAGAACCACGCAGCTAGAGTCCCCAGACAGATTGGTTGACGACATCCAGCCCCCCTTCACTAGCCGCAAGGCCTCCAGGGACCAGCTGGGTTATCGTTATCTCCATCCCACAGGTTACCCAAATCTCATTCTGGTCCTCATTCCACTGGGTTGCCCTGGAGCCTCATGCCCTTCTCCGCTCCTGCTGCACAGCCCGGCCGTACCTGCATCTCCCCATCCGGGATCGCCACCCCAAACACCGGGATTGTGCGGGGACTGCCGGTCTTCGTCCTGCCGCCCGCCTCGGCGGCCTCGGTCGTCGTGGCTAAGGCCTCCGCGGTGGACATGGTTTGGGGTGGGAGCCTGAGATCCTAGATGCGTCCGCGGCCACGGGATGCACGAGCCCTGGCAGAAAACACGCTGCTGAGCTAGGGAAGAGAAAGACCCCGAAAGTTCGGTCGTGACCCCCGTCACTGCAACATAGCGGACATCCAACTGCTGTTAGTGCCCACAGGAGGACCAAGGCACACAGCGCGCTCCAGTTGCTAACACAAGCCCGAGCGTTGCTAGGGGCGGGGCCTACGGAAGCTGGGAGAGCCAAACTTCACCAAAAAGAGGGTCTGCGGTTGTGCGGCGCGGGAGACAAAGGACACCAGAGACTGAGATCGCGGTATGCACTTAGTGTTTCTGTCTTGCAGCGATGGCCCTTGCTTAATAAGTGCCTGTGTGGGACGGAGGAGTAAGAGCTGGAGGTGAGATGCATTCTGAGGGATGTGATTGGCATAATGTTGAAAGCCTAGCACTTTACCCTTTCTCCAGAGATAGGACCAGTCAGTGTAGCTTAATTTCCCAGGTTTTTATCTTTTTATGTACTTTAGTGGCCTAACTGTACAGTTAGACAAACTGTACGACTTTTGAAAAGTCTGTACGACTTTTGAAAATCTTTCGAGCAGTAGAGTGGTTGGGTGTCTAGTATGGCCCCGGGGTGGAAAGTTCACATTTTGCAACCAGAGAAAGACACTGAAATTCTTCACAGGATGTGTTCTCCAACTTGGCAAATCAACAGTCCAGCTTTGTAATTGTTATTCTACGATAAGCATATATTTTATTCATTAGTAGGTTGAGAAGCAAGAGGGACAGAAGTTCTCACGCACTTCATACTCAGTCACCTTGTGATCTCTTCATAGGGTACAAACTTCGTGCCACCATCTTCAGGAGGCTTACTCTCTAGGAAAACAGCCTGGGCTGATCTTTCCTAGGAAACCTGTATTTCTTCTGTTGTTTGGGAAGTCACGCTGAATGGCTTGCTTTTTTTGTTTTGTTTTGTTTTTGTCTTTTGTTTTGTTTTTTTTTGGTGCTCACTCTATAGTTAGTGGAATGTATTGATGAAACAGCCCAACCGTGTTATGCTACTGAGACTAAGGCAATTCTGAGTTTGAGGCCAGCCTGGTCTACAAAGTGAGTTCCAGGACAGCTAGGGCTATACAGAGAAATCCTGTCTTGAAAAACAAAAAACAAAACAAAAAACAAACAAAAAATTTGTACATAGCCACTAATTTGCTCACTTGCTGAGCGAAGGTGTGGCTGTGTCCCCAACCTGTGACATGCTGGTGATGTAGGTAGGCATGTTTGTGAACACCTTGTCTTGTTCCAGTTTGCCTTTATAGGGCGTTCCCACGTGATGCTGATGTAGTTGGTCTAAAGGTCCTTCTAGTCAATATCATAGTAGGGACTCAATAAGTATTCATTAAAATGTCAAGGGTTAGATTTTGATTTAAGGTAAAATGAAAGAATTTTGTAAATTATCCAGATTAAGCATTCTAGAGCCTTGCTACTCAAAGTGGTTTTCACGGGTTTCCTAACTGCGTAGCCATTAGGGGCGAGTCAGGAATGCAGAACTCTGCACCTCCTGGTATAAATAATGCCCATTTTAACAAGTGTACATATAAAAACTAAGAAGCTCATGATAAGTATTTTGTTGTTGTTGTTATTATTGTTTTGGAACAGTTTTACCAAAGTTAGCTATCTCAAAAGACAAACAAAGAAACAACTGGCTGGGGCTTTTTCTATTTGCCAATTGACTTGGTTACAATTATTTGTTTCAGTACATTTCTCCCTAGAAGTGCATCAAGGTTTAAGTTTTCAAGAGCTTCGACTGTTTAAATGTGTAGATTTCATTTTAATTACTATTCATTGATCCCTGTTTATGATAATGCAGGTGAATACAGATGGATAAAAGGTTTAATGACTACTGAGATGTCCAATTACTTCAACAAAAGATCAATTAATAGTAGAGAAACTGGAGAAATAAGGTCTACTCAGAGAATAGGAATGTTTCAATGTTTCAGTATATTGGCCATTCGGCAGAATGTAACATCATGAGGATAGGGTGCTTCTTAGAAACACTGGTACATGTAAAACAAAGTTTTCATATATCAACCTAAGTACAATGTGTACATTTAGAGTAATGAACGAAGTTAAACATAGACTTAAATAAACAAATTCAATACTAATATAATTCTTCCCATTTTTTCACTGCGCCTCATTAGTAAGTTAGCAAAACTGCACTTATTCATTATCATGAATTAAGAACATTTTGTAAGTATTTTAAGTGATATATGAATTTAATTCTCTCTAAACCAATGTTGCTTGTCCTAAGTGTTCAAAGATTATTACCTACTGAGACAAAGTAGTTTGTTTTAGAGAACTTTTATAGCATTATATTAAATATTATTAATATAGGTTAGCTATGGGGGAAATTTCTAGCAGAAGAACGCTGGAATTTAATTTATTTGTGCACTTTAAACAGCCTTTTTCATATTGACTTAGAGTTGCCAGCCTACAAACTATTCACCTCTGACAGACATTTTTACACATGACAAATGGAACAGAAGAGACAAGTAGAACAGCTTACCCCTGCAGTCAGATACTCAAATCAAAAGTGCATCCATAGGAATTCGGAGTGCAAGTAGAAGCCAGGGGAACTGTTCATATGTAGAGGACAAATGAAGTATGCAGTCACGGAGGAAATAAATTTATAACACCAGACAGAAAAGCAAAAGCAAACAAAAGACCTGCTTCCACCAGATCAACTCTTTAGCTTTTGACACAGGAGTATCCCTATGACGTGAAAACATTCCTGCACATTTAGAACTATCAACTATGTACTGTGCTTACATGGTGAAGGGTAAAATGAAGGCCCCTAGATACAGGTCTTTATTGTAAAGTAGGATTCACTAGATATGCTTATTCCAATGACGTCAAGTTGTATAAATTACCTCACTTCTTTTGACTCCATAGTCCTTGCATTTGTTATTGAAGTCTGCAGCAACAAATGTCATGGATCAGGTAGCTTAAAATCAAAGATTTTTCTAACAGGCCTGGAGGCTGGAAAATCAAGACCAAAGCTTTGTGTAGAATGTTTTTCTTGGCTTGCTGTTTTCTTCTGTCATGTGGTTTTCCTTCTGTTCATGTCTGTTTTCTACTTAAAAGGATGTCAGTCATATTGGATTAAGACTCACCCATTTGATATCTCACCCCTATGATCTCTCCACCTTTTTAAGTTAAAATAAGAAATCTTATGAACAGAGTGAAGAATACACTATGTTTAGTTAAAGCAAGATTGGTATTATCACCTGTAGAATACTGATAATTTCCAGCGTGTGTAAATTGCGATGCTAATTTAATACCTACTACTTTGCATTTGTTCGGTATGAATCTGTCATCGACACTCTCAATGCAATCTGGATTTAGAGCTTGCGAGGTCAGATGCCTACAACTGCAAAGATCACTTGATTTCATACGTCATTTGCCAGTCAACAGCTCCACTTGAGCCTGCCTGTTTCCTGAGCCCCCCATGAACACGCAGCGGGCATCACTTTACTTGGGACTGTTATTCCTGGGAAGGAGAAAGGAAAAAAAGTAGATAGATGTTGCTAAAGCCGGCTTTGGAACAGGTAGAGTTAAGTGCTTGCATTTATAGGGTATTGCCATGAAGGTCTGCCGAATTGCATTTTGGAACATTCCATCTAGAGGAAAGAAATGGAGGGTAGATCTCCTAGTGCAATTTTATGTTGTGTCTCCTCAGTCAGGGTTTACCCTTCTTTCGGGATGCCATATTAGGAAAATAAAAAGGCCACGGAATACGTGTCCCATTCTTAAAATACATATGGTAAAAGGCTATTTATTGTTTGCCTGTAACTCAGTTTTCACTGAGAATCCTCTTCTGGTAACCTTGTCAGGATACGCACTCAAGCTTCTTCATGTAGATCCATGCAGAGCCCGTTTCTCCTGCTCTGCTGTGTGTATGGGACCCTTCCACATGAAGCAGTGTGACACCGGTGGTGGCAGCACCCTAGCAACTCCTCCTGAGGAGGACAGGGCAGCTCTGGGCCACTGGACAGGAGGCAAGCCAAGAAGGGAAGACAGTCATGATGAGCAACGTGAGGCTCAGGCAGGAAGAAACAGGTACAGAAGAGAGGAATGGTATAATTTTCTATAGAAATGAGTCGTGTCTCTTTAAATATCTGCTGTAGAACAAGCTGTATTAGACATCAGACACTTAGCAACGCAAAACACTATACTCCTATCTTACAGAATAGCTTAAATATTGTAGGTATCCTCATCTTTAAAATGCTCAATAAAATGAGATAATTGTCATTAAATAGAATTTTCCTCAATGACCACTTCTGTGAAAACAGAGTCCCTGCCCTAACAAAGCTATCAGTTGGAGTGCTTTCTGGATGTCCTTTTAAAAGCAAAGACCAAAATATTAGGTGGAACATTCAAATTACTCAGTAAGATAGAAAAGCAGAATGAATAAAACATTAAATAATACTTTTAATTGAAATGTTTATAAAGCAGATCTATGAGAATGACATAAAATCATGGTGTATAATTTAACAGTAACTTGTTACAGGATACAGGCCTTTAGCAAAAATGAATACACACAAAGAAAGTTATACACGTCAATACAAAATAGCTAATGAAAGATGGAGAAAAAAACTAAAGTATAATTAACAACAGAATATTAATTTTAATGTAAATTGTATATTATCCCTTAAAATCTTTTAAAACTCAGGATGATTACAGTCTAACCTATTCAGGAATGTTAAATTTGTATTGTGAGAAAGAACTGGCAGGGCTAAAATTTACATTTCACGGAACCTAGAAACCTAAATTTATAATGGTTGAAACGCAGGGAGAAGCAGAGGCTTGTCTGTCCGCTCGCCTCTCCTCAGCCTTTTCAGCATGTTGCCCTGACCCTCTGGGGACAGTTGTTTATCCACAGCCTTGTCAGCCAGACCGAGGTCCCACAAAGAACACACACCAAGTTCCTTCGAGCAGAGTCCTCAGAGACCAGCACTCATCCCAGCGTCACCTCTCAGTGAGTCACAGAGATTAGTCACAAGGACACCTAGCTCCTGGAGTGACTGTGAAGGCAGTCCTCAGCAGCTCAAGGGTAAGGAAAAGACCGTGAAGGACGAACATCTGTGAAGTATGGACAGAGCACCTGCCTTTCTTTGTGTGTTTAGTCAACAGGAGAGTCCCTAAGCTACCAGGAAGATAACTAGTCACCCTGCCTTGTGGATCAGTGCAGAGAGGAAATTTAGTGCTTTGTAAAGTTAAAAACAATCCAACAATTCCTAGTATGGATCTCAGGTTAACCAGAAGCCCTGCTTTATCATATGGCTAGGACCCCTGAAAAACTGAGTACTTTATAACACTCATAAGTAAGGAAGAGCCTGTTCACTCCTGGGGTTCACAAGAACAGATAGCTTCCACTAAACTGGCTACACTTTCATTTAGAGTTAATTACAGAGACGGAATAGATGCTGGAACTTGTCCCTGCTGAATTCAGAACAGTGGAAGGTTGAGCACCTCATTTTCCTGACATCACATAGAACCATAACAGTGGACTAGGTACCTTACACTGTGGGTGGTATTGCTTTGTCATGAATGTACAGAACAATTTCTATTGTCTTTCAGTCTGCTTGCACATTTCAAAACAGGATTTTATAGATTTATACAGGTATATTTAGCTGTTTATATATATATTATGAATTATATTTATGATACTTATATTTTAAATGCCATATGAAAAAGCTAAATTTTATAATAAGTAAGCCTCATTTGGGGAGAGAACATTACAGAATATATTACTAAGTAGCTTAATGGCATACAAAATTTAAAGTAAGACTTTTGTTATTTACATAAGAGATAAATAATAGCAAAATTGAATATATTCATTTTTGTTTCTTTTCTTTCTTTTCTTTTTCTTTTTCTTTTTTTTTTTTTTCTTTTCTTTTTTTTGAGGCAGGGTTTCTATCTATATATAGTCCTGGCTATCCTGGAACTCACTATGTATATCAGGTTGAATATATGCTTGGAGCCCCTTTAAAAAATAATTTTCATAACTAAACTGTAAGTAGGAACATATAACATATTTTTTATCAAATTAATAATTAATTTTGAAAGTAAAATTCTTCAGTCACACTTGAAGTTATGCTTATTTACAAGAATCCAGCAGTTACACATGAACTCATCAGTGCCCTCTGTAATGTACAAAATAATTAGCTCTGAAAAATCATCATAATTTACTCATACTTTATAATTTAAAATTTAAATAGAAAGCTCATAGAGATTATCTGAGCTAAATTTCAGCGTATCTTCTTAAAATGGATGAAAACATTTATATTTAAATGTGGTTTTAAATATTCTTGATAAAGGAGAGAAGAAATCTGCACAAAAGCTAAGTAGCATGATACATGTTATATGGGTTTTTCCCTCATAGGAAAAGTTATTTGGCTGTCATTACAGAGGACTGAGACAAGTTCTGTTTTCTACCCTCCCATCATTTCCTCTCTTACTTCTCAAGACAAACATTAGGAAACACATTTTCAGTCCCTTAAACCCTCCCTACCTTCTCTCCGCCCCTAAAAGTTTTAAATGATATTTCAGTGTGTGTGTGTGTGTGTGTGTGTGTGTGTGTGTGTGTGTGTGTGACATAGAGACACATGGAGAGACGGAGACAGTGAAAGGGAAGAAGGAGACCACAAGTGTGTCTGTCAGGGGACAATGAGTCCATGCTCTGACCCCACACCCACCCCAGGGGTCAGACTTCTCCATCCCAGAGGTCAGGCCTTTCAGCATTTAGAATTGCAATGACTATATTACATTCATTCTAAAAACTCAAGCTATTCCATTTTTGTAGCGTTCCAAAGAAAAAGTGTCATTTGAAATTATATTCATAGCTTGTACATAATTTCATATTTTCAAAGGTCCAATTAGCAGTAATTTTATATTACAGGCTTCCTATCATATGCATAAGAATGTACTTTAATCATCTAACTTTTAGAAATATTTCATTGTATTTCTACATTTAATTGCCTTAGAGTAAGGCTCAAAAAGTAAGCAAGTATTAAAAACACATTGCTATTTTTCACTAGTTCATGAAAGTACCAGTATGTATGTATATATGTATGTATGTATGATGTTCTTAGTGTCTCTCTTCGTACTTCTGTATGTATGTATGTATGTATGTATGTATGTATGTATGTATGTATGCATGTACTTAGATGGTGTCTTGGTATGTACTTAATGTATGTATGTATGTACTATACAGTGTCTCACTGCATATGTATGTATGTATGTATGTATGTATGTATGTATGTATGCGTGAATGTATGTACTTAGACAGTGTCTCTCGACGATGGCCTGGAACTCACAGTGTGGACCAGGCTCATCTCTAACTCACAAAGAACTGCCTGCATCTGCCTCCTGAGTGCTGAGACTAAAGGCATGTGCCACCACACTCAGCTTGTTGGTATTTACTGCTAAAAGTCATGAATGTACTGAATCCCTACAAAAATTGATTATGATTAATATAATGAAGATGAGGTATTCAATATTACATTTGGCCAAGAAGACAACTTCAAAGAGTAGTGGGCTATTTCTCAGGCCAATGGTGCAAGGATAGGAAAACAGACACTGGTGGGAAAGATAGGTTCCACAAAAATAAGAGTCCTTTTATTTCTGATGGTTGGATTCAAGTCAGTAGGTAACTTTAGAGGCGATACAATTTTAGGAAGAATACACACAATTACATCTTGTCTAGAACTTTTACTATAATAAATAAGGAACAGATGGAGAAAATGTAGTAAGTATATCCTAATGTTTGAACAAAATGCAGTTTACAAGGAAGAGGGACACATAATCATATAGATTTATAATTAACCACTTGTCCTAATATCCTTTGTGCTTAAAAACAGCTTCCTAATGAACAACAGTAAAGGGAGGGAGGCTTCTCAGAAGGAGAAAGGACATGGCCACCTTATGGGAAATGTTAAAGAGCTGCAGGATCTCAATAGTTCATCCACACTGTTATGACCCTTCTCCCTGCTCGGTCCTGCACTGCACGGGGAGGCTTTGTGCTACTATGGGTTTCCAAGCAACTATGGACTACCCACAAGTAATAATAAAATTATGACTGATATACTTTTAGACATCCTTTGATGCACCTGACATATTCCAAAGACTGCCAATGACTATACAGGAAAGGAACCATCGAGGCCGGCATCGAGAATGTGGTACATGGAGATGAGGTGGGGGTTGTGTATACTGATGTTTATAAAGCCGTGGGTCCTGACAGAGGACTCCCTAGGATGGCTGCTCACTGTGTGACCTCAGCCAAATTTAATTCTTGTCTTTCAGTTTTCCATATGGGAAATGAAGATAACTATTTTATGGGTTTGTTGTAAGTATTAAATAGGGCAAACGTTTAGAACCATTTCATACTCCCTCAGTGGATATCGATAAAATCCCACACAGAAAGGGTGGTGACTTGCCAAAGTAACAAATACAGACTGACGTGTGACAATTACTTTCATTGTAATTAAGGACAGGTCCACAATTCCTGGGGTTGGTACTATATTCGGAGTACCAGCTTGGGAGGTCAAGTGTGGATAGATCCTTCCCCTGATTGACATAAACAGGAAAATGGAACAGCTCTGTAATGTGACAGAAACCAAAGCTCCCGTGAGTTATGCATTGGTATGTTGTGTCTCCAGTGCACGCTAAATACAATTTTTCATTTGTCTTTAATTCGTGCTCACATACTCACACTGCTGTGTATAATGGACGACATCCTTCCCGTCCCATTTTTAATGAGAGCCTAAGATTTCTCCTGAGTACCCTAGATGCTAATGTGATGTGCCCCTTCTCAATAATATATGATTATGCATTTCTGCTCCTTAAATTGGATAGTAATTAAAATCTTTAGCCTCGGGGAAAGAGCATATCCACTGAGTAATGTTAAAAGCTTCTAATTCTGCTGTACTGCCAAGTGTTCTAAACATTATATCTCATCTGTATTATTAAGTACAAATATTTGTGCCCAACTATGCAATATGGTTAAAAGAACAACAGTGTTAGAATTGCACAAAGGAAAATTCTAGATTGTAACAATAGATGTGGACTACAAAATTGCATGTTGGAAAAACATGACATTTATAAAAATTAACTTGAAGAGAATCCAATCTCTCCTTCCGCTGAAATCTCACTGCAGGTTTCAGGCTACAGGGCCTGCAGGGCCGCCAATCGACAGCCTGCTGACAGGGACCAAGGCGAGGGCCTAAAGTAATGGCATGGATGGAAGTGTGTGTGGCTTCTGTGAGCACCTCTTGTCATCACATCACTGTGACCCTCTCTGGGGACAGATGAGGAACCGCTCCTCCCATGCCTTCATCTAGAAACTGGCTCTTTTCCCAGCCCCTTTTAATTCGTTTTAGCTTTCGGCTTATGCATGGGAGGAGTAATATCATCTTACCCAGAATTACAATGGAGGGCAAAACGAGGGCAAGGACGAAGTTTGGCGGTGTGTAAAAGCGGTAGTACTCTTCTGCAAACGCCCGCTTCCATCCGTAAATTAACACGTGGAAGGTCGTGATGAGCAGGGCGACGTAGCCGAGCGTAGACTTGAGATGGGAGAGGAAGAGAGAAGAGGTCCATTACTCACCCACATGACAACCTCTGCAGATAACCTCTTGAGTTTTCAATCTTCGGTGAGCTACTGTCTTCTGAATTGGGCAACTTAAGGCAGTTGCATAAATCCACTATACACTTATTTACAGGGTAGCAATCTTGCACAAATCAGATCACGTTGAATAAACTGAATAATCTCACTAAGTCATTATATCACAAGGTTTTCCGTGCCCTATCAAAACACATCATGAATTTTGTGTGATGTTTTATTTGAATTCTTTGTGTTGATCATTCTGATCTTAACTTTAACTATAAATAATACCTCTGTAGACCTCTTACATTCTGAATTATATCTTTGGACTGATTCTACTACTAGGATTAGTGGTGATCAGAGCATCTAGCTTTTCTCTAATGGTATAGATATGCATGGTGTCCATGTGCTTTATCAAGGTTTGTACAGCTGTCACTGTGGCACACAACTGTGATCCCAGTACTAGGGAGGATTCTGAAAGAGGACTACAAGTTCAAAGCCAGCCTGAGGCAATATAGTGAAACCCTGTCTCAACAAACAAGCAAACTAGTAATGGAGATTATCCAAATTGCTACATATTATGTATAAAACTATGACAGTTTAAAAACAGATGTATACAGGCGTGTGTATAACCATATATACAACATTAAATACTAAAGAACAATTGCTTTGAATACACACACACACATACACACACACACACACCCACACACACATACACACACTACAAACAGATACTAGTTAATAAGAAAACATGCTAAAACTTAAGAGTATTACTATGTAATGTGGGTAACAATTCAAACATGACCATGATAAATGAGATGACTAAAAATGCTTTAGTGGGTCATTTTATAGGTTAAAAGGTTATTACCATTTTTCAGTTCCCTAAATTATTACATTAAGGTTGCTTACTTTGACAACTCGTTTATATCAGTATAGTGACGTAATGTCTAAGTTCACCAGGAAAATGTCAGCTCTCTCATAGGCAAGATGTTTGCAATTACTTGTCTAACTTTGTGATGACAGATGTCTATGTAGCACCTTCTATCAGAAGGCCTTCATTTCCTTTCAGGTGTGATCAAAGGGAGAAAACAAATTTAGACAAAGGTTGTCCTTGATTAGAGTAAGATTTCTGCATGGGGAGTGTCAACAGGGAAGACACTTGTATACATGTATGTCATTTTCAAAGAATAAAAATATCTTTTAGAACTTCCCTAAAGTAGCCAGTCATGTGGTATACACCTTTATTTTAACCCTAGCACTGGGTAGGCAAAGGCAAGATCTTACTGAGTTTCAAGCCAGTCTGGTCTACAGAGCAAATTCCAGGAAATTCCAGGATAGCCAATACCACATAGATAAATTGTTGTAACACCTTCTCACCCCACACAACAACAACAACCCAAAAAATAAATAAAACAAACAACAACAACAAAAAAAACTCAATAGGCAAGGGACAAAAACTTAGTATACTGCCAAATGACTCTACTGTATACACTGTATATATTGTACTATACACTGTTTGGATCAGAAAGTACAGATCGTGGCCATGTAACTAGAATCCAAATTTTGTGTGTGTGTGTGTGTGTGTGTGTATTTAAATATGTAAATTGTGTTATACAGATATTAATGGAGATGAACATTTAGCTTTTTAAAGAACTCAAGCGTTCTTTGACTTTCTTTACAAATACTTTTGTACATTAGTTTGTGATTGACACATTAAAGCCCATTAACAAGATTCACAAATCCAGTTGGTTGTCATGACCCATTAGCATACTTACCTAGTGTGACAGTGCTTGTAATTGTGTGTGCGCGCGTGTGTGTTCATTTGCCTAATAATAAATTAACTTTCAACATTACATTTGACCTAAGCCAACTTCTCTCTTTATTCTTTTGTTTGTTTGTTTGTTTGTTTGTTTGTTTTGTGACAGGGTTTCTCTGTGTAGCCCTGGCTGTCCTGGAACTTACTCTGGAGACCAGGCTGGCCTCGAACTCAGAAATCCGCCTGTCTCTGCCTCCCAAGTGCTGGGATTAAAGGTGTGCGCCACCACGCCCGGCTTCTCTCTTTATTCTTAACATGATAGACGATGCTATGTAACGATGTACTGGCCTTTCACTTACTAAACTGGCCTTCAGGTTCATGTGTTATCTGAACTGGATGTGCAAATTATGGCCTCCAAAGCACTCTTCTTAGATGGCACATACTTACCATTGAACATAATGACATTCTGTGCCCCTCAGTGTGTTACCAAACAAGCCCCATCATACCTGGATGAAACTGAACTCTCTCCAGTTCAAAGCGTTGCTCACTGACGGGATGGAAGTGACCGCCAGCAGGGACAGTAAGCCCAGGCTCATGATGCCAAAGGAGATGTACATCTCAATCCTCCAAACCTCCTCCTCGTTCCAAGCATTCTCAATATTGGCGTGAACCTAACAAGAAAACAAATACAAATTTCCTCTACTTGGTAGAACGTTAGCTGACTCTACACATCGTTTACTCTCAGTCGAAGAAGAACCAGGACATTTATGATCATCTTTAGGATTAATAGTGTTAGTTCAGCATAAAGAACCATTAAAGAGAACCTGTTCTTATTCCAGATGTAGAGAAAAGGGGAGAGAGAGTTAAATCAGAACAGGACTAAGATGCCCTCCTTTTCAAGCATGTAAAGGGGTCGGGGTGGGGCTAAGCCTACGGCAGCTGGTTCACAGTGAATCACTACTACAGTTCAAGACCAGGGGATGGCAGCTGACTGGTTCCCAAATGACAGAAAAAAGAATTTGTAGTTAGGCTCAGTTCTGAGGTGCTTTTACAGGTTGGTATACATGTAGCTGAATGTTTGGGGTATGCTCTACTAAGTTTAACTTAGAAGCCAGGCAGGGACTTCAAAGTTACCTTCTTCATCATCCGATGCCAATATCTCTTTCTTACCCTTCTTTCCTGGAAACCAAAAAAATCCTCAGGCTAAGGATCTGGAGATGAATTATCTGTCCACTTGAATTACCCCACTAATAAACCTTCCAAACTCCGAACAGCTTCATTGATTTGCAGTATTTTTTCCAAAAATCTTTTCCTTATGTTGCTAATACACATTAGTCAAGTTGACTTAACTGAATTTATGGCACTCTGCATAGTGAATACTTGTAGAATTACATAATTTGAACAATATAATTGGAGCATAAATCAAGAGTTGGACTCCTTCAGTTGAAATTTTAAGTATGTATCTATAGGTGGAAGAAAATACATTCTAAATACCATCTTAACTTTGTCCAGTTTTAGATAACAAAACATTCTTATTTTTTAAAAAGCCACCCTTACCAACATCCTGGAAGAGCCTTTGGGGCTTCTATGTTGAAAAAGCTCTAACCAAATACCTGTCCACTGGGGGGGGGGGGGGGGTGTCTGTCTTTATCCCAGCAGAGGTAGGCAGGGCTCAGTGACTTTGAGGGAAGTGGGTTTATATAGAAAGTGCTAGGCCAGTGAGGGCTACATGGTGAGACGTTGTCTCAAACCAAACCAAACCAAACCAAAGACCCTCCCAAATATATTCCTTTCCAGTATTACACAGCTATACTGAAAAGCATTATCCACCGATAAAGAGACCCTATCTCAAAAACACAGAAACACTTTCCCGTTCCCAAATATGCCAAAGGGAAAATGCCATTCAAAAGCATACATAAATTTATACTATCCTAACTCGGATTTCACAGTTCCTATGAAGGCATCACACTAGGGCCAGATAAATCCTGAGCATGCTCAGTACCTGCTGATAAGCCATGTTGAGGAACAGGTATCTTTCCGACCTCCTCATTGGTAAGCAGAGGCTGTAGGCAACGTGGACAACTGCAAAGAAAAAGCTCAGCAATCCCAGCTGTTTCCTGCACTGTAGCCAAGTATCCAGCCACGGTGGAAATCTACGGTACTTAGTGCCATAATAAAGCTGATACGCAGCTGCCAGGAGGCCAGCCAGGTACACCAGGGATAGCAGGGTGATGGCGACGATCGGCAAGGTTTTGTTCACAATCTCAATGGGAATCTTGTAAAAGTCACTCTGCTGGTTTCTGGCATACGGATGTATCACATCTCTGACAAAGGAATAAAGGAAGAAAAATGTGGCCAAGCTTATGGCTACTACCACCGGCCCCCTCCAGAGAGTAAACAGCCGCAGGGGTAAGTTTTCAATCTCCTTGGCTGACGATAAAGATCCCAAGTCAACAGGAATAAAATTCAACTGACGGGCGAGCTCAATAACCTGTTGTCGAGCTTGGATATTGTTGCTGCATATATAAACCTAGAAGAAAAGCCAAAAAGGATGGTTACCACTGCTGTTCATAAAAGTCCTACCCTCAATCACAAAGTCGACTGAATCTGCCAGGCGTTGCTTACCGGCTGAGTATGATGCAAGTGAATGGAGAAATAGATGATTATTAACTGTAAATTATTAAAGTAAATTCTACCATAGGTATTAGTATCAGTTTTAAAACAATATCCTCTTTTTATTTTTATTAGATATTTTCTTTATTTAAAATCCAAATGTTATTCCCTTTCTTGGTTTCCCCTCCAAAACCCTCCTATCCCATCCCCTTTCCCACTGTTCACCAACCTACCCATTCCTACTTCCCTGTCCTGGCATTTCCCCTATACCGGGCATTGAGCCTTCACAGGACCAAAGGCCTTTCCTCCCATCCTCTGCTACATATGCATGGAGCCATGGGTCCCTCCATGTGTACACTTTGGTTGGTGGTTTAGTCCCTGGGAGCTCTGGAGGTACTAGTTGGTTTATTGTTGCTCCTCCTATGGGGCTGCAAACCCCTTGAACTCCTTGGGTCCTTTCTCTAGCTCCTCCATTGAGGACCCTGTACTTAGTCCAATGGTTGGCTGTGAGCATCCACCTCTGTATATGTCAGGAACTGGCAGAGCCTCTCAGAAGACAGCTATATCAGGCTCCTGTCAGGAAGCCCTTGTTGGCATCCATGATAGTGTCAGGGTTTGTTAAGAGTATATAGGATGGATCCCCAGGTGAGGCAGTCACTGGATGGCCTTTCCTTCAGTCTCTGCTCCACACTTTGTCTCTGTATCTCCTTCCACGCATTGTGTTCCCCCTTCTAAGAAGGAGTGAAGTATCCAATCCACACTTTGGTCTTCCTTCATCTTGATCTTCATGTGGTCTGACAATTGTATCTTGAGTATTCTAAGTTTCTGGGCTAATATCCACTGATCATGGATATACCACACACATGGTATGTGTGTTCTTTTGTGATTGGATTACCTCACTTAGAATGATATTTTCTAGTTCTATCCATTTGCTTAAGAATTTCATAAATACATTGTTTTTAATAGCTGAGTAGAACTCGTTGTATAAATGTACCACATTTTCGGTATCCATTCCTCTGCTGAAGGACATCTGGGTTGGTTCCAGCTTCTGGCTATTATAAATATGGCTGCTATGAACATAGTGACGCATGTGTCCTTATTACATGGTAGAGCATCTTATGGGTATATGCCCAGGAGTGGTATAGCTGGGTCCTCAAGTAGTACTATGTCCAATTTTCTGAGGGACTGCCAAACTGATTTCCAGAGTGGTTGTACCAGATTAAGTGTCACATTATGGTTAAATTTATTAGTATCTTAAAAGACTTAAAATTCTGCAATAAACATTTAGAAAGCCTTTGCTACCTATGATGAAATAAAGTACAGAGACTCTAGCTCTAACCCAGAAGGCTCCAAGAGGTCCTTGTGGCAGTGGGGCTGCTGAAAGAGGAGGGACGCTTGCTCTTCTAGGGCACCAGGATCAGCAGCAGCTGCAAAGGAAGGCAGATCCCTCCCCAGAGGTCTACCTGCTCATCTCCTCTCAGCCCAGATGTTTTTCTTTTCTTCTTTCTTTCTCTTTTTAGTTAAATTGTTTGCATTTCAAATGTTGCCCCCCCTTCTGGTCCCCCTCCCAGAGTTCTTCACCCCATCTCCCCACTCCTTTGCCTTTGAGAAGGTATTTCCCTCCCACCCTCCCACCACCTTACCCCACCCCACCCCCGAAGCATCCCCCTTTCCTGGGGCATCAAGTCTACAGGATTAGGCACATCCTCTCCCACTGAGTCCAGACATGGCAGCCCTCTGCTACCTATGGGCCAGGGGCCATGGACCAGCCCATCTATATGCTCTTTGGTTGATGGCTTAGTCTATGGGAGTTCCCAGGGGTCCTGGTTAGTTGATACTGTTGTTCTTCCTATGGGGTTGCCATCCCCCAACCCAGCTTTCTCAGTGTAAGGCTGGATCCCCTTGCTTCCTTCCGTGGACATCTCTTAATGCTAGGAATGTAGAGATTCTGCCTAGCAGAATGGTGGAAAACCCTTTGCTCCTTATCCAGCAAGAGTGCAGATGAGCAGCCTCTAGGCAGTGGCCTTTGCAAGTAAAATGTGCAAATTGTGCCATGATGCCAAGCTCCCTGTAAATCTTAGGGTCAGAGGCCAAGTCATTAAGTACCTGTAAAGCACTTCAACAATTCCAGGTACACTATTTCATTAGTGAGCACAGAACGTTTTTTTCATTTTTTTTTTGATAATTATATTTCTCACAAGTACAACAATGATTTTATAGGCTTAATTTAAACACATTGGGAACTGCCATTTCTAAGACTAAAGATACCATCTCTATAGGAACTCTAATGATGTGGTAGGTAGGGTGAGGAAGCTTAAAACCTTGCTGGTACTATAATATAGTTGAAAATTCAGTGAGCATCTGTTGAGCCCCAAGTTCAAGTCTGGAGTGAGCTACTGCTGTAGACAGGTAGATGATCTCATTCATGTAAAAAATATATATATATATATTGGTATAAAGTCTCTAGAAATGTTTGAGAAAAACAAATTTCCAAATATATCCCTGAAGATATGTGTACCCAGACTCTGAAAGAGACCACACTGAAGTGTTTGCATGCTCTGCCTATTCCCACAAGGGTGACAATACAGAGCTCAGCTTTCAGGTTTTGAATCTCAGCTGATGATAGCCTGATGAATAATGAACAAATACGGATTTCTGAAATGGGGATTCTTTTATAGCAAAGAAATAAAGGAAGCATTCACCTTGATTTATTGCAGGTGTGGAATGGTAGAGCAAATCCTGGTTTCTTATTTGGAGAATAGTCCGTAAATGAGGACATATTTTAATAATCTAGATCTACAAGTGAGACACGCAAAACTAAGGGCACAGGCATTATGAAGTACCAATTATATGGCTCTTGTCGTGATGGAGCTTGAAGCTCATTCTGAATTTGAATTTAATCACTGTTCCACAAGGGTTTTTTTTTTTTTATTCCCTTAAAAATTAAAGTGATCATGAATATGAGCAAGTGATTATGCTAACTTTTTCTGATAGGCTCTGGCTTGAATTTGCCAAACATTACAGGATATGTTTTAAAAAATAAATAAATAAATAAGAAACGACAGTCTCTGGAAGCTAGAGTCTGGCTTGTGTTCAAGCACTTGCTTAGCCTTAGCTTGCTGGGTCTGATCAGTAGTCCAGAGCAGTGGGCGAAACCTTGGGGGAATCACGGACTGTTTCAAATACTTGAGCCAGGGATGGTAGCTTATGCCCATAGCCCCAGTGTTTCGGTGGCTGAGGGATGAGACTGTGACAGTTTAAGGCCGGCGTGGATGACTCTCAAAGCACTGGAATCAAGGAGGAGGCAAAGAGAAACAGAGAGGCTTGAAAGTGGATGGTCACTGTGATGGCTGATCTTGTCAATGTGACTGCATTTGAAATCACCTAAGTGAAGATGAGGCCACTCCAGTGTGTGTCTGAGAGGCATTCCAGCACAGATTAAATGGAGAGGAAAGACTCCTCCGAAGGCAGGCACACTGTCCCATGGGCTGGGGTCCTGGACTGACTAAATGAAGAGAACAGAGAATGGCAGCAGAGCGGTGGCTTTGCCCTTTCTGTTTTCTTCCCTCTATGACATGAATGGCAACACTCTACCACTTCCCCACACCGTGATGGACTGACCCCTCTGAAACAGTGGGCAAAGTATGTCCATCTCCCTTGAGGCACTTGAGTCTTGGTGATAGAAAGTACTCCATATAGACTTCATGACCACAATGCATAGCATAAAATGGTAATACATTTACTGTGTAATGGATGCAGTTAACTGTCTTTTTAAAAGGTTTATTGTATGTGGTGTGTGTACATGAGTCAGGTGCCCTCAGAGGCCTGGAGTTGGAGTTACAGGTGGTTGTGAGCTACCCAGTGTGGGTGCTGAGAACCAAACTACTGTCTTCTGTAAGAGCAGTATGTACTCTTAAGTGCTGAGCCATTTCTCCAGCCCCACAATTAACTGTCTCTACGAACAAAAATGAGAAGGCCCTTCTACCGCAACCCTGAGATTTAATACCTAAGTACATCTCCAGAGGACTTCTAACGTGCCTTACCTATGTGTTTTCCTATAGATGATCTTATTCCAGAAGCACTAACAGAACCTGCCATCTGCGTCATTCACAAACTGAACTAGACTTGTATGCTGAGAGTAAAGCTGAGAAATCCACTCTACCTCTGCCCACCTTCCCCAAAGCTTAAAGTCTGTGCTCAACAGACTTTACACTCGATACACTATAAAAGCTTAATCCATGAAAAATACAAAGGCCGTTCTCGAAGGTTCCTAAGAGTTATATAAAGTCCTTTCCCCTTCAGAGACGGAATGCTGTGTTACCAAGTATATAAAGTCCTTTCCCCTTCAGAGATGGAATGCTGTGTTACCAAGTGTCTACAAAAAGGCAGGAAGGGAGAGGAGGAAAGGGTGTGTGTGTGTGATAAAAACACTTGCTATATTCTTTAAAAATTCTGGAGGATTAATGTAATGCATCAGAGGACACATCAGCTAAATCACCCTTTCTTTAATTAACTGGTTATTACAGGAAAAAAAATTATTGTCATTTTATCAAATTTTCTACATCATTTTTGTGAAGAGAGGTATGCATTTACAAGGTTGGAATGCAGTCCTCATGTGATCTCTCACAGTTTTCAGACCATCACTAAAATGCCTTAGAACTTGATTTACTTGACTATAAAATACCAAATAATAAAATCAAAGGCTGCATACCTGGCGGCTGGCATCCTTGGGACCTAGCTGAAGTGCCCAAGCTGAGATCACATTAAACCCCTTGACAATCAAGGAATCCGGGAACAGTGAAGCCAGGTACTCGGCATTGGATTCTGGGTACTGGTTTACTCTCATGTTGTTGCTCACATCAATGAGGATTTTGCCCACAAGCAGATGTCTCAGGTCCCACAAGGAGGTGTAATGTTCTCTATGGATAGCCACAAATATTATATTTGTTTTTGTTAAAGCATCTTCATGGTGGGTGACGTCTACCACATGAGGAAAAAATTCTGACGCAAACTTGGGATTTCTGCTTCCTATGACCACGTGGTAGCCACACCTAATAAGCCGAATGGTCAGAGACTTAGCAAAATCCCCACTTCCTATCACCCCCACGGTGACTTTCCTTGCATCTTTGATACCATTGATGCCGTTAGGCAAAAACGTCTCCAGGCTCTTAGGGCTTCCCATCATAGAGATGGATTCCATGGTAGAGACTCTTCTAAGATCACCAGGAATGTCCTAAAAGAGAGAATAAAAAAACTGTTCATCAACCAAACCCACTGACAAACATAAAAAAAAAACAAAAAAAACTTCAATACACTGTAATTATGTCCTACGTCTCTAAAAACAAAATATTTTGACATGCTATGTAGCCCAGAACATAGCAAGCACAATTTGTAAGCTAAAGCAGATCTCAGAAATAGAAAAATGAACAGAAAGGTGATCGGTCAGCTAAATGGGGGCACATACAAATACCTGGGGGACCTTAAGATGTAGCTTCTCACTCAGAGGGTCTGCAGGGAGGCTCCGGAGGCTGCATTTCTATAAGAGTGTGGCAGATGCTGCTGGACAGTGGAATTGCCTATGTGTAGCGAGGAAGGCCTACGGCAAAGAAGGAATTTCACTCAGAATGTTTGTCAAAATCAGCTCCAGCAAGCATGCGATCAACACATCAGGTGGCAAATCAGAAATGACATCAGAAGCAGAGAAAAAGACCTTGATCTCAAGAGGGGGGGGATGTGGGGGGGAGAGAGAGAAGAAAACCCATAAAAACAAATTTCTATGCAATATAACCCAAACTAGACAATCATCTGGGGGTAGAGTCTATGAGCTATCATATATATACCTGATTAACTACAGATTTTAAAGGAGGCTAAGACAAAACATCCAACAATAAAATTAATGCCATTATTCAAACAATATTAAAGAAAAGCAGGCATCAAAATCTAGTAAGAGCCAGGCATGGTGGCACAAACTTTTAATGCCAGCACTCAGGAGGCAGAGGCAAGTGGATCTACAAGAGTATGAGGCCAGTCAGGTCTATGTAGTGAGTTCCAAAGCCATTCAGGGTTACACAGACCCTGTGTCATAAAATAATATAGAATAAAACAAAAAGAAAAAGAGAAAAACAACAACCTACTAAAGAATCAGCTAAACACCACAGATAGCTTATCAATCTCCCTGTATCCCATAACATAGCTCCACTATTTAAAATGGTGACATTCTTTGGCTATTTCACTGATTTTCAGCAGTACTTAGTGATCTTAATGTCTAATTTAGATTCCGTGAAGGGAGAAAATGCACCACCTTTACACCTATTACACGTCTGTTTCACGCCTTTCAAGTCAGGAAGTGTAATTATCCACTCTCCCTCAGTGCAATTCTGGGCTCTCAGGTAGTCCTTGGCAACCTGCTCCTACAAAGCCAACCTCACATTACACATCACATCACTGTAGGGCTGACTACCCTGGGAATCTGCAGTTAAAGGCTCCTAATGAAACCAACACCCATTTCATCTCCAAATGAAGGGTGGCCAACTTACCATCTCTGTCTCTTACTCGAATTACCTGAGGAGGAAAAGCGCTACTGGATTTACTCAGAAAAGCCAGAGATCCCCACCAGTCAGTCCTGAGCTATTCAGTATACACTACAGCATCTCTCATGGAAGAACTGCAAAACCGGTCAATGTAATAATCATGATAATAAGGCCTTTCCAACTAAAAACATGAAAAGTTAATAACTTATCTGCCTCTTTAAAAAAAAACAAATAGAACAAGTTTAGACCTCTCTAAACCAGAGTGTGGAGAAGTATATAAATACATTAGAACCTAAAAAATATATCTCAGTAAGCCACAATATTTATATCTATTAATGGGCAACACTTGTATAAACATGCTTGGACCTTAATCACATAGTATTTCTAATGGCAAGTTCTAACTGGACCCTAACAGTGTGGTGTGGCTAGGAATAAAAATTAGCCTAATAAATGAGACTGTTTCACTGTAGTGTGTGTGTGTGTGTGTGTGTG
>NC_034591.1:2387982-2409872 GCF_900095145.1 Mus pahari
CTCCTTGGGTCCTTTCTCTAGCTCCTTCATTGGGCTCCTATGCTCAGTCCAATGGATGGCTGAGAGCATCCACATCTGTATTTGTCAGGCACTGGCAGAGCCTCTCGGGAGACAGCTATATCAGGCTCCTGTCAGCAAGCTCTTGTTGGCATCCACAATAGTGTCTGGGTTTGGTAACTGTAAATGGGATGGATCCCCAGGTGGGGCACTCTCTGGATGGTCTTTCCTTCAGTCTCTACTCCACACTTTGTCTCTGTAACTCCTTCCATGGGTGTTTTGTTCCCCCTTCTAAGATTGATCAAAGTATCAGAGAGAGAGATTTTAATTTTATTACCTAGTGTGCATGTTGGTATAGCCGCATGTCTGTGGTGATCAGGGACAACTTTATGGAGATTGAAATTTTTTCTTTATACTGTTTGCTCAGGGGATCAAACTCAGGTCACTAGAGCTACACAGCAAGCACTTACCCCATATGCTGGCTTGCCAGCCCCAGAGACCTTTCATGGACCTAAGATATGAAACGTTTGTTGTTGAAGCCATACACTATACTTTTGTGTGTAATCTCATAGCTCATATAGTATTTTTATTCACAGTATTATTTTAAATCCTCAGGTGGGTGAGCAATATATATTATTCCTCTTCTGAGACTCTGTAGCCACCTTGAAGGCATATTTTGCTTTTAGAGAGAAGAAAAGAAAAAGGGCCAAAGAGTGTGCTCCTATCCCACTGGGTTCGGCCACATTCAGACCCAAGAGCAGCCACCTCCCACGGTGGATAATATCTGATGCTGAGGCAGCATCAACTTCATTCATAAGTCGTTTATCCTGTACTCTGGGTCTTCCCCTGCCTGTCTTATAAGTGGATACATGAGCTACTGTTGGCATCTTCACATTTATTCAGTTAGGCCAAAAAAGACACACACACACACACACACACACACACACAAATTACAGCATTTACACATTTCAGTTGACAAGAGAGCCACAGTCTCAAGGTAGACCTGCCCTGCAGTGGCTCACTGTGAGTATATCCAGCCACTGTGTGCTCTGTGCACAGAGATAAAAAGCAAGGGAAGATACCATGCTTACACAGGAGAAAATCACTCATTGGGGAGTGACTGGATATACTTATAATAAAAAAACTAAAGTGCATGGTCAGAATATACCTTAGAAAGCCAGGAGAGAACATTGCATGATGCTTGCTCGCTTACTTCAAGACAGTCTCTGTTTCTCTGGCTCTCTGTCTGCTGTATTTGTATATGTTTTTCAGTTTTTTAAAAGGTTTATTTATTTTATGTATATGGGTATTTTGTCTGCATGTATGTCTATACACCAGAAGGCATTGGCTCCCATGGGACTAGAGTTATAGCTGGTTGTGAGCCACGATGTGTATGTTGGAATTGAACCCAGGACCTGTGGAAGAACACAGCCAGTGCTCTTGACACTTGAGCCATATCTCCAGGCCCTGAGTGTCATATGTGCGAAAGATAATAAATTTGTATTTACCAACTACTCCCAATTCATGTACAGCTTCTGCACCATTTTGATGAGTGTGTGACGAGTGCAATCTAGCTTAAAACCGGGGATGTCTCGCCGTGAATATGTCTTTCCAAGGCCTCAGGTGTGCTAATTCTTGAATACCAACTAAAGGTACACAGAGAAAGCAAGGCGTTTTCCACGCAGTTATTCTTCTTGAAGAATTGTCCTTTATACTTAGAGTGTCTCGTCCCTACTTTTATATACCCAATGTCCTTTGCTCAGGAAAGGGTAGTGATAACAGTTGTCTGTTGGCAATCTTAAGCAGCCCTTATCTCTTTGATTGGTTTGTAAAACTGCCAAGTTTGAGGGCTATAATTTCCATAGCCAGCAGGAGGCTCCAAATGGAAGAGCCCCAGTAGCTGTTAGGAGAAAATGCCTTTCCCTAGACCCTGGAGTCAGCCACCCCCAGCCCCCACCCCTAACCCACAGTTATCTGCTTAGTCATACTCCAAAGCCAGGAGGCACATTCCAGAAACGGAATGCCAGATATCCTAACCTCTCTAACTAGAGGATGACTTTAAACATTACAACTTTTGGCTTGTGCTAAGACAGTCCCTAAATCCTCTTGACATTTAAATAAACAAGTAAAACCCAACTGCTCGTGTAGGGGCAAGAACAGATTTCTATGGTTATATGTGGTTTGTTTTGTTTAGAGATTTTGAAAACTTTCAAACCCTTCAGAAAACCCCAAAGGCAAGGCATGTGCAATTTCCTAACACAGTGGAGTTACACTGGGGCTGTTTGAGATTTCCAATGTATCTCTTAGGTTCAATATGTATTCAATAACTAACTGCGATGGAGATATGATCAACATACATTCTTCGATACTGAGTCACTAAAACAACATTTTATGCTCACTGTATTGCAATTACTAGTACAGAAGCTGGGCACAGAGGCAAACGACAGTAATCCCACCACTTGGCAGGTGGAGTCAGGAAGATCAAAGGCCAGGCATGGAGGACAACCTTAAACCCCAGAGGAGAAACAGGCTCATTTCTGTGAATTCAAGAATTCAAGGCTGGCCTGGGTTCATGAGACCCTGTTCAAATGCGGGTGGGATGGGGGTGGGGGTGCGGGAGAGAGGTCGGGGCAAAGAAATAGTTCAGTTATTTTTAGGGACATTTTCAACTAAAAAGATGTAAAAAAAAAAAAAAAATTCTGATTGACTCTATTAATCCCAGAAAGTTAGTTAAAATATTTTTCTCAAAGATTTCAGATAATAATTTTAGGTGTGTGCATATGTGTGAGCGAGCACCTGTGGGTATGTGCCTGTGCGTGTGGAGGTCAGAGGTCAACATGGAGTGTCTATCTCAATCAGTTTCCACTTCATTTTTTGAGGCGGGGTCTCATAGCCCCATCCCCCAGTCTCAGCCTATGCAGTGCTGGGATTATAGGCTCTCTACAGGGGTTCTGGGGACAGAACAGAGGTCCTCATCAAGCCCTTTACCACCTAAACCATCTCGTCCATCCTTAGATACTTTTCAATAAGGCAAAACATCTATCTCCCTAGCGTTTCTTCAACTAAGAACCTCAGGTATTCTCGTTGGGTGATGTCAGTTTAGGCATCAGTCCAACACTGAACTCAGTCTACACATGGACTCATCAATCCCCATGACATGCATTCAACCAGACGCCGACTCTCCAATGACACAAAACAGGCACCGACTTCCTGGTTATCCAGTCAATGAAATTATGAATGACGAAGCATACACAGAACTTTAAAAAAATTTCAACTTGACTGAGGTGTGATTTACACAAAAACTTTCTCCATTTTAAGTATACAAGTGAATAGCGTTCTGTAAATGTACTACATTACAAAGCTGACGCCACTCACTCAATGTAAGAAAACTGTCTAATTGCAAACTCTCCCTTTTTAAAAGGTCCTGTATCCTTCAATGCCTGGAAAAAAAAGCCACCGACGAGTGAATATAACCTTCTTTCTGTGTGTCTATCTGAGCTTGGTTGCACAATAGATCTACAGTGGGGAGGTCCCCACTGGTGGCTGGAAAGTCTCAGAACTGCCTCACGTTAGTCATTTTCAACTGTAGCTCCCTCCACTGAACGACCTAGAGAGATTTAAAAGTAATGATCCCTGGTCACCTGTTCCTCCACCCTGATTTAATCAGCCAAGGGTTCAGTGTGGGTATTAGAAATTTTATAGATCATGAGGTTCAAAGAATAGGTAGACAAGACCAAAAACACTTCTAAAAGGTCAGGATTCAATTTAATATTTATTTTCCTGTTCAGAGACTGCAGATGTAGCTGATTCTTATTTATGTCGATTTTCACATTGTTCTTCCCAGCAGTGAAAAATAACTACCGGGAGGACAACAGTGACTGAAGGTGAAGCGCACTTGTGTGCGCGGTCCATTCCCCCTCCCTGACTCAGAAGCAGTCTCAGAAAGCCCACTTACTGACGTGCAGCATCCCTCCCTCACTTTTCTGGGAAGAGCGATGCCATTCCTTAAAATGTGTCATCACACCACACAGGAGGACACTGAGTTCCTGTTTCATAACACTCAAAATTCCAAGTGTTCTGAGGATATTAACCCTTCCCTCTCCCAGGAGGGGGTGCCGTTTTCCTCCATTCTACTGGCTCCAAAGGTCTCTTGTCTGAGCAAACCGGGTCTGTAAGTGGAGAGCCTGGCAAGCTTTAATTGCAAATGTGAGCGCCAGGGCTGGGATTCTCCTGGAATATAAAGTGAGAGTATCGAGAGCTCGGTGACTTTGACTTCTGTCTTACTTACAAGCTCCAGATGATGGCCAAGGTGCTGGTCCAAGGGCCACTTTAGCTAAAACATTCTTGATCTAAGATTTTTACTTAATATAAAATATTTATTAATATGTGTGATATAGATTGATAAAATTATTCCATTGATGGCTAGTTTTCTTTCTGTGCTGCTGAGGTAAATGGACTGGCATAAGCCCCCGAAACCATCTTGATTGTCAGTCTGCCTCTGCTTGATTCCGATGATCTTCTCCAAATGCTAAAATTCTCTTCTTTGGAAGTCTTGAAGCAGCATAAGATGTTAACATTATCACCTCAGATTTAACACCAAACACAGGAGTTCCCGTTAAAAGTATATTTTAAGTAGCATACAGGCTCCTTGAGATTCAAGGTCCCTATGGGTATTTAACTTGACCTATGCAGTTAATATTTGAAGGAGTATTAACACTATACAACAATGCAATTGCAGGAAGCTGCACAGCCCTTGTGTTAGCCTAACTAAGAGTAACCCCCAAAGGCTCATATAGGTGTGGCCTTGTTGAGGAAGCATGTCACGAGGCATGGGCTTTGAGGTTTCAAAAGCCCACGCCAGGCCCAGTCTCTCTGTGCCTAAAGATCGGGATGTAGAACTCTCAGCTCCTTCTCCAGCACCGTATCTGCCTGTGTGTCACAACGCTTCCTGCCATGATAATAACGGACAAAGCTCTGAAACTGTAAGCAAGCCCCCAATTAAATGCTTTCTTTTTTTAAGAGTTGACTTGGTCACGATGTCTCTTCACAGCAATAGAGCAGTGACTAAGATAGCCCCTAAGATTTTTTTTTTTTTTTTTTTTTCAGTTTAGGATTCCTTGACATTCCTCTAGCACATTGGCAGCAGTTGTGCTAAATTGATTTTGGGGGAAAAAAAATAGCCTAATTTATATTCTATTGCATGGAAACATCTAGGACATTAAGTGTTGGAATGACCGAGATCCAGAAAAGAGCTATCCTCAGAGATTCTCATGACTTTCACAGTCGGATGACTGCTACCAAGAAAATCAAATACTCCGGAGCCGTGAGGCAGGTTACTGCATTCTTCACGAGCTCATATCCAAACCTCCTTAACTTACTCTGAAACTCTAACGAACTCTCCCTAACCTCTCTGCTCTCTTCTGACCTCTAGATTATCCCTTTTCCCTGGAAATGTTGCCCTTTGTCCCTCAGCAGGTATCAACAATCTCAAGACTTCACCATTCCAGGAGATAAACCTTTTGTTGGAGCCAGGGTTTCCCTGTGTAGCCTTGGCTGTCCTAGAACTTGCTCTGTAGACCAGGGCAGCCTCAAACTCAGAGATCTGACTACCTCTGCCTCCCAAGTGCTGGGATCAAAGGTACCATTTCTGCCTGGTAGAGCTGAGCATGTTTTCATGACTTGTTCATCAAAAGCAACGAATCTCTGCCTCCCGGGCATTCACTTACTGGGCGCATCCAGTACCTTCCCGATAACCTCAGCTTAAACCTTCACACTGATGCCTAAGAGGCAAAACAACTTTTGTCTATGGCTCTCTCATCCCATTCCTGGATTCTCTTTAAACCCAGCCTGTGGACACTGAGAGTAATTCCCTTGAAAAGATCCTCCATTCTCACTTGCCACCACATACACTTAGTGAAACTCTGGAGGAACCCTACTACCCGTTTTCTCTGTATCTCCACTCGGCTCTCCGCAGAATGCTAATGAAAAAAACCAGACAACCGTGTTTACTAATCTCATACATCCAAGATGGCCACCTTCACCCATCAAAAGCCACCCGTCTTCCCACTCTCCCCTCAAATCAAACTTAAGTTTGACATCTCAAACTTAACACGTTCAAACTCAACCCTATCTGAAGCACTCCCGCTTCACCACTTCCTACCCGGTGCTCAAGGGATGACTCTGCAGTGGGGGTTCAATCTCTATGCTTTGTTTTCTTTCACCGGGAAACCCCTTGTTCTTTAAAAATATTTCTTGGTCTCATAGTGTTGTAGCTCTGGCTGGTCTGGAACTTGCTGTGTAGCCCAGGCTGGCCTTGCCTCATAGAGATCTGGCTGCCTCTGCTGAGATCAAAGGCGGTTGCCACCAAACCCAGCCCTTTAAAGCATCTCTTATGCCTTCTCCGAGGACACCCAACTAGCCCAGGTGCTTTGGTCTGTTCTTACATCAAACCTTCACCCACAGTCACACACACACCCCCAATTTTGAGATGAGGTCCCCTGTGCTGCCGAGGCTGGTCTCAAACTCCTGGACTCAAGTGCCCCAGCCTTAGGACCTGGCACCTGAAGGGCAATATCATTATGCCTGGCTCGCCAGTATCTTATCTTTACCTTTCAGTCTCTCTTCACTTTTTACCTACACCCACTCTCTACCTAAGAGCTGTGATCCCCTTAAAAACACAAATGGCATAAAATGTTTCTCTTCCTTAGAAGTCAGCAGCTCCTTCTCCTACCTGACTGGGACCCTAAAGGCCCCAAATATGACTGCTTCTGCTCACCTCTCTAGCCTTATCCTGATGGCCCCCATATTTCCTACTTCCCGGCCCCAGAATTCTTTTCAAGAAGTGGAAAAGACAGATCCCTTTTCCATGCGGGAACTCTGCCTCCTACAGATGTGATTGATTCCAGCCCACCCATCCAGCATCTTCCAGCCCCTGTTAAGTTCCTGGTGAGTTGTTTTAAAGAATTGCTTATTTGCTCTTGGACTGTTTACTTAAAATCCTCAACACACACACACACACACACACACACACACACACCCCTATCCACTCTGCCTGGAACATACCAACTATATATGCAATGAATGTTCTTTGTCACTAAATGCATTTTTATAAACACTAAGGCCAAAGAAAATGTAATGAGGCTCTAGGCCAGATCTCTCCTTCCCATGGTTAAGATCCGTGGGCCCAAAAGGCCCCAGAGGATTTAAGTGGTGTGTCTATGTTATGGCTATGTCAGTGTCTTGGTTACAGGCTGAGCAGAGAGCAACTGCACCTCCAGCTATTCTGCCTGCATCTTTTCTCACAGGCCTAGCCTTCTGAGCTTTCCTTGCATCTTCATCCTTCTCCTTTTTCTATATCATGTGTAATCATTTTAAAATTCTGCCTTCATCTGTGCTCTGTTCCTGTGTTCAAGTGCAATTACACTCACTCGATAGAAGTACATTTTCCATGGTACCAGTACAATACAAGTGATTTAGATGAAGCTCCTCATTTCCATCTTTCACAATTAGCTAACTTATCACTGTTGATACTGCCCCCCAGCCCCAGCCCCACCCCACCCCGACTAGCTGAGAGGCAGAAACCGCAGTGAATACCACCATCTCACAAGCATCTCCAGGCAGCCTGATAGCTGCATGGATGCAGCTAAATACTCAGGATTTCATATCGTCTCCAAATAGGTTATCTTGAGGATTCGGGGGGTGGGGGTGAGTATAATGTCAAAGAAAACAGATCAACTAAATAAAGCAATTAAAAAAAACTATTAAAAGGGTGGGGGAGTAGACTGGAGAGAAAAAGGTTGCAAGCAGTGGGGTGGTTAACTGGGGCTTTAGGTAATCAAGTACTGAGGGTTGAAGTGGGGGCAGGAGTCTGAATTTTATTTCACCTACAGTGATGGGCGATAATTAAATGTGGGCCAGAATAAGTTTTTCTACCTAAAAACAAACAAACAAACAAACAATCTATCTGAAGAGTAAACACCGACACAGATCCTGCTCCACAGGATAGTGAAGATAATAAATGGAATTCTCCCCGACCACAGGAAAAAAGAAAATCTCTTTATCTCCCTATGTTATTTTCAGAACAAGATTTTTAGGGCATAATTTTCAACAAGTTTCAGCCGAGGCTGAACACGGGACGCAGAGGTAATTAAGGACACTGAAAGAACAGACCAATTACTTCTAACGCAAAATGGCCTGAGCACACCCGGATTACATGACCGGGTTTATAAAGCAAAGCCACTGCAGGCATTATTTACCTGTTTGGCAAGCAGAGCTTGCCAGACAGTGAAAAGTGCCGCATCAATCCAAAGTGGCTGGCAAAAGTAACCTGCGGGTCCTTTCCCTTTCGGGCATATCCTACCTGGGACAAGGTCTCTCCTGGCCTCCTTTCTGTTGGGCCCGGACCCGAGGACTTCCCAGACCTCTGGGAGGACCGACGGGGATAAGGGAGCGGAATGCGTGCGACGGACGCCCTCCAGCACCCCTCCCACTCGCCACCTGGCCAGCTCCAAGCCCCCCCGAATCCGAGAGGAAAGATGCGGCTCCTGCACGGCGCCCGCTGCTCGGCGACCCCGGATCGGCCACCCCGGGGCTCCGGCCACCCGGCTCACCTCCGCGCCCTCCTCTCCGAGCCACGCTCGCAGCGCCGCGCCGTGGCTTCCCCGCGCCGAGGGCCCGCTGAGCTCCCGGGCCTATGGAGTGCTCCTCCCGCCCAAGCTCCTCCGGCCCCCGAGCCGGACCGCGCCGCGCCGTGCCGGGGAGGTGGAGCAGGGGGAGGCGCGCGGAGGCAGGGCTGGCGGTGACGCGCAGGGGGGCGCGGGTCGGTCGGGGCAGAGTGCGTGGAGACCCATCCGGCCGCGGTCCCCACGCCTGCGCGCGATCTTGCGGAGACCCCCGTGGGAGCAGCCCTACGTGGATCCTGCCCGCGTTTACACTCCACTACCTCCGAGAAGCTCGCCAAGCCGCCGGGACTTGGCTTTGATTAGTGCCCTCCTCCCTGCCCACCCCCCTTCTCCTTACTCTGTTCCACACAAACCTCGAAGAAAGTGCGCTTTTTTTCTCCCTTGGGCTGGATCATGTCCTTGAAAGGGAGTGATCAGAAATGTCCTTCCACGAACCGCATTTTAAAACTCCCTGGGACTGGAGGCCCTTCTTAGCCGTGGGCTGCAGGGGTTAGTCTGTGGACTCTGACCTTCCCTGTCGCTGGTGCCCGCGAGCTCTGTGCAGACTGGAAGGTTAAGCCGAGTCAGGAGACCAGCCTGCCTGCGGAGACCTGCCTACCTCCAGACTCCGCAGTGGCCTTGGAGCATCCAGGGTTCGCTGAGCTGGGTAAGGGCACCTTGCTTTCTGTAATTTTTTTCCCCCCTGATTTTGGATTACCAAGTGGATAGGGATCTTTTATTTACCTTTTTAGTCAAAAGTGTCAGTGGAGATTTTTTTAATATAAAACCAATTTATCGAAAATTGTCAAATTTACTTCCCCCACCCCCAGATGTTAGTAAATTCTCATTTCAGCAAATTAGGTTTAAAAATTATCTTTCTTGGTGGTTTATTAACTAGACAAATCAGAACAAAAGCAGAAGAGGGTCTTGGATCGATCCTCAGGGCACTGCACTTTCCCCTTTGAAAGGCATACACAGATTAACCTCTGCAAATTCAACCTGGGAAACATTCTTTGATCCTTGTGAAAAGCATCTCTTTCCCCACCCCCAAATACATACAGTGGAGGTTTAAAGTTTAGGCATAAACTCCACTGTTAGTGATGCGTCAGGGTGGAAGACTGACAACTGGGAAAATACTTTCCATTTTGGTAACGGGGAGAAAAACAAAATCCTTACATTTTATATCAGTGTTTTTTGTTTCACGTCAACTACTGTCAAGGAGTGAAAACAGCAGGGTATTTCTAACACTTCTGGAGGACCATTGGAGGAAACTGCTGTGTCCTTAGCATTTGGTGAGAAGATGTAGCTTTCCAATCATAAACAAAAGCATTACATAAGGTCTAGCAAAGGTTATCACGTTCGTATTCTCGGTAGTACAAAGCCATAAGTTATTACAGAAAACAGGTAAGGTGTACATTTAAAATATCTTTAAAAGCTGTTGAGACAAGGACTCTGTTTATGTAAAAAAAAAAATAACAAAAAAATTAAAAAGTAGTATGTGAAATCATTTGCCTCCCAAAAGAATGAGTCAACAGTTTCCCGAAGGAGTATCTGCTTTTCATACTTGAACTATTAAAATAAGCAAACATCCTCCATGGGTGAAAAATGCCAGGCTGGCCCAAAGTGCTCCAAAGATGGCTCCTGGTCCAGTTCATGAACCAGTGGCCATTTTTGCCAGTGCTTTCCAGTTACAGTTTCAAAGTATATAAAGTTGATTTCACAAGCCTTTTTTCCAGGTCATGAAGCACTCTCTGAGAAGTGTCCTCGGTTCCCTGAAGTAATTTATTCCACTGAAGCACAGCAATAATTCATTAAATAAATCTCTAGTGGCCTAGAGGTGTTAACATAATTTCTCCTTTGAAGTTATTATACAATTGGATAACTTTGAAATGATAGTGCCTAAAGGAACTTTAAGCATCTGGAGCTCTCTGGCAACTCACTCACCAAGAGCATGTTTGTTGAGTTCCTGCTGTGTGTCCTGGGGTCGGGCACTCTTGAACAAAGCAGGAGACAGAGTGACTACAAGTCTTTGGGTGTCTTAGTTAGGGTTTTACTGCTGTGAACAGACACCATGACTAAGGCAAGACTTATAAAGGACAACACTTAATTGGGGCTGGCTTACAGGTTCAGCAGTTCAGTCCAGTATCATCAAGGGGGCAGCAGGGCAGCGTCTAGGCAGGCAAGGTGCAGGAGGAGCTGAGAGTTCTACATCTTCATCTGAAGGCAGAACACAAACTTCCAGGCAACTAGGATGAGGGTCTTAAGCCCATTCCCACAATGACACATCTATTCCAGCAAGGACACACCGCCCCTGATAGGGCCACTCCCTGGGCCAAGCATATACAAACCATCACAGTAGGTTTTTATATATTTTATTAAATAGGTTAAATAGGTGCAAATAAAATGTGCACAAGGCCTGGTACATGTGTGTCCTGTAAAGCTTGATAGAAAGAGTAGACTTTGGGTAAATCATAGGCAGGATCCTCACTCTAGAGAGCCATTGTGTACATTAACATGTCAAGGTTCTGTGATTGTCTACACTAAAGACATTCACTTAGCCCACTCTGCTGGTGATCAAAGATGATTTTTTGAGAGTACAGAGTCTTTGTGAACAGTGTATATTGATAGAATGACTTCTGTATGATATTCTGCTTTTGTGAAATTAAACAATTCAGTAAACATAAAACTGAACCTACCTACCTTTTATTTTTGAAAGCATATTTATGTATTTCAAGATAACTGCTTTAAATAGATCAGTGATTTGAATGAGAATAGTCCCTCATAGGCTCATATATCTGAATGTGTGGTGATTAGGAAGTGGTACTACTTGGGAGAGATGAGGGGGTGTGGTCTTGGAGTGGGTGTGGCCTTGTTGGAGGAAGGGTGTCACTGGAGGTGGGCTTTGGGGTTTAAATGATTAAGCTAGGCCCTGTTTCTCTGTGCTGCCTGCTGATTCAGATGTAGAACTCTCAACTCTTCCAACTCGTGTTGGCCTTCATGACACCATTTTTCCTACCATGTTCAGACTAAACATCTGAACTGTCAGCAAGGCTCAGTTAAATGATTCCCTATATAAGAGGTACTGTGGTCAAGGTGTCTTTTCATACCAATAGAACAATTGAATAAGAGAAAGACTGAATATAAAACACTTACAAAGCAATTAAACAATACAAATGTGAATCTGTGCAAAACATAGTTCATAGTTAACATTATTTCATGAACCTCTTTTCATCAACACAATTCAGCCCCTGAGCCTGTCTCACAGTGTAGCCTTTGCTGTTCTGGGATGTGCTATGTAGACCAGGCTGGCTTTGAACTCTTCTAGAGTGCGGGGATCAAAGGCAAGTGTCACCACAGAGAGAGAGAGAAAATTATTAGTGGTTATGTATTCCATAATGTGATATGCAGTGGTCTAACACAAAGCTTTAAGAAAAGGCGTTTTCTAGCCAGGCATCATGGAGGCACATGCCTTTATTCTCAGAACTTGGGAGGCAGAGGCAGGCACACCATTGCGAGTGCAAGGCCAGCCTGGTCTACATAGAGAGTTTTAGAACAGTCAGTGGTACATAATGTGATACTTGTCTCAAAAAAAAAAAAAAAATCAAATTCCTTTTCTGTTATGAGTAATACTGCTTTAACAGCTTTACATGCCTTACTCTTTGGGATATTAAGTTCAAAGAATATTTCTTTAAGATATATTCCAAAATGTGAATTTATTAAAAGTTACTTTTATGGGGCTAGAGAGATGACTCGGCAATTTAAAGCAACGACTGCTCACCCAGAGGACACAGGTTCAACATCCCAAAACCCATGTGATACCTTACAACTGTAAGCAGCTTCAGTTCCAGGGTATTTGGCACCCTCTTTTGGCCTCCTAGGCACATGTGTGGTACATATACATACATTCAAGTGAAATACCCATACGGACACATAAAAATATCAAGATCCTTTAAAATTATTTTTCTGATAGTATCTGATTTATCTGCATGAAAATTTAAATTTTTATGGAAAATATGAATACACATTTGTCTCTCAAATTCAGCATCTCATCTGCAACAGATTTTATTATTTATGTTGGTTTAAGTAGATTAGGAGCACACATGTTAGAGTGTACGCGATTAAAATGCCTACGTGGGGAATAGCAGAAGTACTTGGAAGAATTTGGTTGAGTAGTTTTGTCATTAATCTACCATTTCTCTCCTAATATGCATCTCCTCTGTGGATTCTTTTCAGTTACTTTTGTGGTAATAGAAAAATAAACTATGAGCTAGAGCGACGTCTCTGCCGGAAGAGCAATTGATCCTCCTGAGAAGGACCCAGATTAGGTTCCTGACACCCACAGGTGGCTCACAACTGTCTGTAACGCCAGTGTAAGAGCATCTGTGCACCAAACAATGCACAGACACAAATGCAAGCAAACACTTATACACAGAAAATAGAATAACTTAAAGGAGTTTAAATTATAACAATGCTTAGAAAAGTCAAAAATATTTAGACCCCCCAAATGTTGACCTAGGCCCCATGTCACATAAGGAAGTCAAAAATGGAACAGAGCCCTAGTGTAGACATCTTTGGAATGTTCCTGTAGGAGAAGAAGTCTTTCTGAATGTTCAAAAGGAATAGGTCAGGCATAGAGAGGACTGCGTTTCTTCAGATCTTTGAAGTGAGCAGAAGACCACAGCAACTAGCTACTGTCAAACCCGCCAGTTGAGAATAAAATCACTACCTCAATTTTATATGATTAACCCGGGCCAGGACCATTCTAGGCTTCCCAGAAATGGCGACAGTCACATTTTGCAGATGCTTATAAAAACAAACCTATGAGGCTATACATTTCCCAACAGGTCCAATTAGAGTCAAGCATGTATCCTGACATAGTTCCTGCCTGTGTAGCTGCCACCTACATCCAATCAGAAGAAGCATACATCCTGATGTATTTCCTGCCTGGGGGCCTCCTGCTTACTTGTAACCAGGCACATCCGGTGCTGTTAGGTCAAGCTTCTGCCCTGTTATCTTTTGTAACAATAGACTCTAGGATCTCAATAAGTATCTGCCCTTGGGCAAGGGTATTGAGGGTTGGTCTGTTGCTATGTATTGCAATGTAAATCATGTGAGTCTGTAAGTCTAGACCTAGAAATGACTTCTCACATTTATAAGCTTTTGTTGTGCAAACCTTGTTCCTTGATTTAAATCTACTGGTTAAATAAAATTGGCTACAGCCAATTAGTGGAGGTAGGTGGGTTTGGTGTGACCTGGTTGGAGGAGGGAGATGAGGAAAGGAGAGGGAGGAAGCCACCATGAGGGGAGAGGAGCCATGAGCACATGGCCAGGAGAAACAGTGAGTGGCTGGGGTACACTGCTGAGGCGATGACCAAGCCTGTCCTTAGAAGAGTGGATTAAAGGTGACTCTCAGAAAATGCCAAAGACAAATAAAATAACCATAGTCCGAGTCTCATTTATTTGTAGGTTAGTTGGGAATAAGTTTAAATTGTTTGTACTACACAAGAGGTTTACAGACTAGAGGCAGTTTTGTTTTATGGATCTTGTGGGCACAGTAATTAAAACGACTTTTGGCTCTCATAAGACCTTGACTCCACGGTGTTCCAGCACCCGAGGAGCTGGGTAGCATTCATCGACACCAGCATCCACTTACAGAGTTTTTCTGATAATAATCAGACAGACTCTACATAAAAAAATAAAAACATAAACACATGCTCATCTCTTGACAGACTGATGATTAAATTTAAATACTAGTTAATGCTACCTCTAGGTTAAAGAGCACTTCTCTAATGGGGCGTGGTGGCGCACACCTTGAATCACAGCACTTGGGAGGCAGAGGCAGGTGGATCTCTAACAGGGCTACAGAAGACCCACATCTCCAACAAAACAAAGCAACAACTCATATAATTTCATTAGGAATTTAGTCCACAAATAGACCGGAATGTAAAGTGTAGATATTTTTGAGTATGTTACTATTGTCTATCGAGCACTTAAGTTGTGGGATGTTTTGTTGTTGTTGCTTGTTTGTTTGTTTGTTTAATGAGCTGAGGGAGGCAGCACTTACCTGTAATTCCAGTACTTGGGAGGCTGACAAAGGACTGGAAGTTTGAGAGTAGCCTGACCTATGGAACTGCTCTGTCTCAAAGAAAAGGAATTAAAATAAATCTTAAAACTTTCTTACTAGTGAATTTAATTTTGGGTTTCATGAATTACCTACCATCTTCAAACTGAGTAAAACCTTGCAATTTCAGAGCATACAAAAAAGCATGCATATGTATATTTTAATAGTATGTTTTTACAGATAGTAATAGTTTCATTATATCTTCATGAATAATGCATTTTGACTACATTCACCCCCCTATTATCTTCTCTGGTCCTATTTATACTACTGATTATATTCTCTTCTTCCAATAGTCCCCCACCCCCGTGTGTGTGTGTGTGTGTGTGTGTGTGTGTGTGTGTGTGTGTGACTCACTGAGTTTCATTAGGGTTGCTTAGGTTACATGGGTGACAAAGCCATTTATAGGAACACAGGCTATACCACTAAAGAAAATGCTTTCCCTAACCCAGCAACCTTTAACTGCCTAGAGCTTCTGGGGAGGGAGGGGCCTCAGAAGCCACTCCTCCCTGCTTACTATTAACTGCCTATAAGTGCTCAGAAAGGGTTGGGTTTCAAGAGTCCTGCTCTTCTACTGGACAGGGTGTAGAAAAGCCAGATCTTATGCAGGTAAACACAGCACAGCTCACACTTTGCATTTCATTGCATTGGTTCAATATCCCTCTGTTAACCCTTAAAGAGAATTCAGAACTAAATGCCAACAAGAACAGCATCATTATTACAAAGTGTATCTCACATATACAACAAAAATTTCTTATTTTGTTAGAGCAATCACACACACACACACACACACACACACACACACACACACACTTGAGTAGCAATGATATTTGGCTCTTGGGTACTTGGCTTGGCTAGTTAGGGCTCTGGAAACCGAATGACCACCAAAGCAGCCTTGAGCAGTGACTTTTTGGTTCTTGTCTCCTGAACTGGAAGAATAAAGTTCATGGCCCATAGAGGATGAGTTTTAGAAAGAAGTTTATCACAGATTCATAGATGGAAGCTTACGAGGACGGCAGATAGGGTCAGGGTGGGGGGCTTGCTCAGAACCACCTTGTAGCTTGGGGACTCCCAGGAAATAAGGTGCCGTGGAGTTACTAGACTGGGGTTTGAAGGACGATGGCAGAGAATAGACTTAGATGTCTGGGGAGATGAGCTGGTCAGTCCAGTTGGGGAAGCCATCAGATGACAGAGGCCTCTCCTCCGTTTCAGTCCAAAGTCAAGTGTAGTCCTGAGGAGAAGAACTGAGTTAAGAGATAACAAAGAAGCATCAACTAGAACTCTCTCTGGCACTCTCCCGCCTTGCAGCAAGGTCATTCTCGGACTGTTACTTTGGGGTCCCCGCCTTCCCCAACTAATCTCTAACCTCTGTTCTCATCAGCAAGATTGTCTAGATAGCAGTGTAAGACACCCGTCGGAATTGTGTGCACCTTTTACAGGGGTGGGAAATTGTCCACTTCTAAGCAGCTTTTCAGAGTCAGTAGCTAAGGAAATTAAAGAGAGGTCAGATGCAGCGTGGAATGATTGCATCATTTCCATACAGCCGTTCTTTTAAAAGAGCAAAATTAGATGCGGCTACGTGGGTGAGAAAACCCGATCTCGTTACACCCATATAACCCACAGTGTCTATGAGCCATCCTTCCTTCTCTTTCCAGATGCTGCCACAGGGCTGCTTTGCATTATTCCATGCTCAGCAGGGCTGTTCTGTGCTCACCTGTGTTAACCTGGCCTAGGGCTGTGGGGAAGCAAGACTGTGCTCTGGCTTGCTGTGCCCAGCACTGTTGTCTATGGCCACCTCTGGTATTACTGCCTCTCCTTTGGTCACATCTGACCGCTGAGACAACTTCCTGCTCGGCAACAGCACTTAGTGACAGTTTTGGATGTATTAAACTCACGTGCTGTTAACGCTGTATGATTTGTAGGACCCATAGCTTAGAGATACCTCTATACACATCATAGACTATTTGAAAGCACTAACATCCCTCTCAAACAGTTGCATACAAAATTGAAAGACTTTAAAACAAACTGATTACTTAAAATGATCTTGCCCTTAAGACAATTTCCTAAGCCAAAAGTCTGAAATGTAACATAAACCATTTTAAACAAAACATTAAATCTCTTTTTTTTAAAAGTCACTTGTACAATGTTACTAAGATCAGAACTTTAAGGACATCTTTAAGGAAGGCTTGCTGTTTTAGACAGGAATTAGGTACTTATTTTACACTGGTGTCTTTATAGAAGAAAAATTTTAAAGTCTATAATGAATCTCATTTCTTTAGTTTTTTTTTCTTGTATTCTTAACTTTTGTCTAAACAAAAGCCAAACTCTTCTATCCAGAAAAGCCCAACCAACCTTGTGGTTCATGCCTTCAACGCCAGCCCTGCAAAGGTAGTCCTTGTCACCGTGAGGCCAGTGTGGTATACACAGTGAGTTCCAGGACAGCCAGAGCTATACAGTGGAACCCCGTTTCAAGCAAAGCAGCCCTCCCCCAGATGGTATTGATTGTTAACATTTAAGTTTCAAAATGTCAGAGGCCGAAAGGCAGTCATATTAGGATACAAACTGCCTTATATTCTCCCTTGCCCACAAGAGAAGTGAGACAGGAGATCTTTAAAGACAAGAGATGGAAAGGGGCCCTCTCTGGAGAGGCACGAATTCCAGGACAATTAACAGCTGCTGTACAGGTTACCAACATAGAGTTAAATAAATTAAAAAAGAAATACCAATGACCTAGGCATAAGGACTGAATGTATCGTGCTTTACGTAGGGTCTCCTTCTTCTTCTTCCCCAGGCTGAGAATTTCAGACAAGACTGTTACAGTAAAGACCTCACTCTCCTGGGCCCCGTGTGCTAGATGTCACCTTCTACAATAATCACGTCGGGTTTCCTCCACAACCACCCGGTGATAAGATAATAACCTCAAACTGCACCCAAATCTCATCTGTGACTACTGTCTTAAGCCTGGCAAAACTACCTTTCCTGTTCCATTTTACTATATTGGCTATTTCTGAAATTCCTTTAGGCATGGGAGCCACAGATCCTGGTTTGACCTAAGCTGAGGTCTCTAAAGTTCTCAAAGAGCCCTTGGCCTAGGAGGATGTTAGAGTTGTGCCTCCTGAGCCTGTTCTGTGAAATGCTGACAGAATTACGTCCAATATTTAGCTTACAAGTTATTTTTGATTTTTACAAAGACAAGCTGCTTTAAAAGACTAATTCTTTTCTGTGATAACTATAGAGGACTAAGATGCCTCAGACTCACATACTTGTCATTTCCAGGTACCCGAAGGCATTTCTTTTTGTGGAGATCGGAGATCGGAGCAGAAAGAGAAGAGGAACCTACAGTTGTTTGTGGGCCTGTCATTGTTCTCTGTTTTAAAAAGGAAAACTGTTGCTGCACCTGTTAACACATATCTTTAACTCAGGAGGCAAAAGAGGCAGATTTCTGTGAGCTCAAGGCCAGGCTGGTCTACATAGTGATTTCTAAGAGAGCTAAGACTACAAAGAGAGACCCTGCTTAAAAAGGAAAGAAAGAAAGAGGGATAGAGGGAGAGAGAGAGAGAGAGAGAGAGAGAGAGAGAGAGAGAGAGAGAGACTGATAAATTTAAGACAAGAAAAATAAATACTTCTTTCAGAAATATGCTTGCCCTATTAAAATAATAGGTTTTTTTTTCTGGCAATATTACTGGACTTGGGAGTCAAGTCTGTCTTCAAAGAAGTCAAGTTCAGCTACTTATCCTGGAGAAGCCAATGAAAACAGCCAAATTAGTAGGAGAAGCAGGAAGAGGAGATTTATTCAAAGTGGCCACAGTGGGAAGAGAGACAAGGAGTGACCTCCCCTGGTCCAGCCTGGGTTCCTGAAGTGAGACTAAACGTGTAAAGTCAGGGTCAAAGCTATGCAAACTACCTAAGCCATCCACATCAAGGTGTGGTCCAGCCCACCGATGACCCAGCATGATCCAGGCTTCAGCTTCCATCTTACTATAGTTTGACAAATTGCTGGGGCCGTGTGTGCGACTTCCTTTTTGGGATGTAGCTTCTCTCTCTGGCTAGTCCAGCCTCTTCCTTTCCCTGGCATGAAATTTCTAGAAAAAGTTCCATTTCTTGGGGTCCATTGATTCGGTAGTATGATAGATTGAGAGAAACCAATGTCTCTTTAGAATACCTTCATTTTTGCTAGGCCAGTTTCACTAATAGAGATTACAACTTAGATGTACCATGAAAAACTCTTCTATGTGGGCCAGTGAGATGGCCTCCGGGTTAAAGTGCTTGCTGACGGGCTTAATGACCTAGTTCTATCCCTGGAATCCATAGGAAGGAAGGAGAGGACCAACTCTCACAGTTGTCCTTTGATCCAAGCACACACACACACACACACACACACACACACACACACACACACACACACCACACACACACAAATATGTGCAACTTAAAAAATAGCCTGCTAAGTGAGAAGATTCCCAAGGTCCAAACTGTCATGATCCCATTTAGAAAATGCCTTGAATAAGCAAACCCATGAAGACACAATATAAAAGTTGCAAGACTTCTAGCTCATGGGAAGGGGGCCAGAGATTGCCTGCTCAACGGGTTTGTTCTCTTTTTTTTTTGTGAGGAAAATGTGGTGCCGTAGGTGGTGATAGATGCACAACTTTGTCAATATGCCAGAACCCATTGGTTTGTACACTTCAAGTGGATGAATTTTATAGTGAATTTTATTATTGTTATAAGACTGAAATAGTCATCAAGATTGTCTTAAGAAAAGCCCAGTCAGCATGCATAATTTCTTGCTTTGCAACACGGTGTTCCACTACTTATAAAAAATCATAACGTATATGATGAAGGGGGTCCATTCATTCTATTTTTGTCTACACTCAGAAGTCAGCTGCAGACCGCAAAAGTCCAGGAACAAGACACTAAAATCCCCCACGGTAGGAACAGCCTGAGACAGCCACATGAATGGGGGCATCTGATCTCAGAGAAAACCACCTGTGCTGGGCAGCCCATCGGGGGTTAATCATTCAGGACCCAGGACTGCAGCCCATCTGGACCGTCCCTGCACCCACCACTGAAGTTATGGATTGCCTAACCCTAACATAGTAGCCAATTAAAATTGTACTCATGTCAGGGCTCTGGCCCCTACCAGTCACATTAGAGATTACCTAATCCTTCTAGAGAGTCCCCTCGGGTTCCCTGTAAGAAGGCCTGCACACTTTTGTCTGGGACTGCCACCATTTTTGATGTGGTGGTGACCCCAGCATGCTGGTTGGTTCTGCAGAATAAAAGCTCTTTGTTCTTGCATACTATTTGAGTCTGGGGTCTTCCTTCAGTGATTCCTGAACCCTAACAATAATAAATCCTTATCTATTTAGCACTTGAGAGAGAGAGAAAAAAATCAGTTTAGACCATATCTTTCAATGTAGCTGTGGCTGTTCTAGAATTCACTATGTAGACCAGGGTGGCTTCAAATACACAAAAGTTTACCTGCCTCTACCTCCACCTCCAAAGTGCCGTGATTAAAGACCCATGACACCACAGGAAAAAAACGAGGGAGGTGCATCACTATGAAGTGTGTTTTAGCATGTGCGTTAAGTCTAGTAAACAGGCATAGTTTCTATAGGGAGGTGACTTGGATCACATTCAGTGCAAGCCCTTTAATAGTTCTATATATTTTCTGATCAGGGTGACTCTGGAACCAGGTAGGGGAAGAAGGGGGGTGAATATACTCAAAATACATTGTGTGCATGCATACATTATTGAAGTATTTTTTAAGGTTTTACAGTTACATTTAGTCATTTATTTTGAATTTTTATTTATTTTGCCTGTGTGGGCATTCTGCATGCATGTCTATGCATCATGTGTGTGCCTGTCGCCCGAGGAGGCCAGAAGAGGGCATTGGGTTCCTTGGGACTGGAGTTACAGAAGGTTGTAAGCTGCCTTGCTAGCACTTGGGATTGAACCCTGGTCCTCTGGAAGAAGAGGCCCTGCTCCTACTATCTGAGCTATCTCTCTAGAAGCAAATATTATACATACTTAAAAGCTCTAATCATGAGGGATTTTTGCCATGTACTCATAGCAGTTAAATAATAATAATAATAATAATAATAATAATAATAATAATAATAATAATTAGACCAGCAGAATGACCACTGCGTGTCTTCCCCTTTGCTTTAAAAGGAGTTCACATCTTGCACAAAACTGGGAAACGGTCTTCTGGAGCCAACTGGCAATTATTTTTTCCTTCATGCTGTATTCCAGCCATTGCTCCCCAGCTGTTAACTTTTAAAGTCTAAATATAAAGATGGATCAGCCACAGCTAATTTCAGCTGCTTTATTAATAATCATAGCTGGAATTCTCATAGGTAAATGATATTGATAGCATATTGCATTGCAAATTATTGGGGATCTACAGTAACAATATCTTCAGTGACTTGTCTGAATGTTTAGCACAGCGTGGGCTTTGAGTCTTGTCTTCTGAGATACAGGCAAGTTTCTCCATGAGTTAAGACCTCATTGTATTTAATATATCCTCAGTTGTAGAGCATAAGTCAGCATGCACTGTTAAGCCTGGTGGATCGTTTCCAAGGGGCCTTTCAGGACGTACTGACCCTTAGAAGTTGCTGGTGTTTGTTCTGTGGCTTTCTCAAGCTCTAGCATCACTCTGAAGGTACAGTCAGGCTATCCAAAACAAAAGAAGGGAATATGGTATAAAGAAGCTAAAGATATTGAGATTACTTGCAGATTAAAAACCTAACTAGAAAATTAATACCTCTACGTCATTAAAGAACTAGTCCTTAGCAGCAGCATCCCTAACACACACACACACACACACACACACACACACATGCATGTTGGTGCCTCCCACCCCCACTAACCACTCCCCCTCCAGCAGGAATACCAGAGTGCTACCCAGTTCGCCCGGACCGCCCACCGTCGCCTGGACCGCCCACCGTCACCTGGACCACCCACCGTCGCCTGGACCGCCCACCGTCGCAAGACCTGCCCGCCACTGCCAGGACTGCCCATCATCGCGAGAACCGCCGTGGCAACTTCAAAGGACTCAGGGGCATGCTGGGAACTCTTCCTTGTACTTAAGCCAGTCCTGACAATAAAGATTC